>NC_081318.1:62413364-62716395 GCF_026419965.1 Kogia breviceps | reverse complement strand
GAGCTGGTAACTTATGTCTCCTCCAGAGTTTACTGAAACTGGAAATCAGGGTGTCAACTTCAAAATAAGGAACTGGCATATCTTTGCTCTTAATTTTGTGGAAGGAGGGGATACTATGGAAATTTGCCATCATTTGCTAACCCTAAAACAAAGAGGCACTAACCCAGTGAGTGCATCTCAATTTCAGCTTGGAGTCTCCTGGATTGATTATGTGCACAAACCTACGCTCAGACCTCCTGAGACTTAAGTCTGAACAGTGACTGCTCTGAGGGGAGAGAGAATCAAAATAAGCAAACAGTTGTCATAGGTTTTCAGTTCAGCAAATGATAACACAGAGGGAGTTATTCTTTAGTCTCTAAAAGAGAAAGTGCTTTATATTTGTTTCCAAAAAATTTGTTAGTTCCTATTTTCAGAAGACTTTTTTTTTTTAAAAAAAAGCAAAGTTAAAGCAAAGTTTGTCAGATTCTCTCTTCTATAAGTCCATCCTCAAGCATTTGTTAAATAACTATGTTTTTTTTAATTTTCAAAAATTAACCTCAGGGAATTTATTCTACTTAGTCTAAATCTGTATGTCTGCTCATTCTAGATAACCCACATCAGTACTTTAGACTCTCTTATAGATAAGGTCCTACTATTTTGGAGCTGCCCTCCTGTTATGAGCCTTGAAAAGTCAGCAATTCCCCAAAGAGATTACTAAAGTAAAGCCAGGGTAACGTGAGCTGTAATATATACTGAGGATTATAACAGAATTGGTAGTGGGGGTGTTGGAATGTGTACTGTATTAAAAAGCTTATTCCAAGTGTATTATTGATTTGCTTCTAGTCAGAATATTTATTTCATAGTTTGACATAATGTTAAAGGAAGGTGTGAGATATATGTTTTTTTCTCAAAGTGCAGGCTGGTTTAAACAGTCAAGAAATGTATTTACAAGTGAAATCATCTTTTGCTAAGTAATCTTGGTTCTTTAGACAGACTGCAAGCAAGATCTATCTTAGTTAGAATCTGCACAGAAAATAGTATTTATGTTTATATAGTTTTGTAATTTTAAAATTTCGATATTATTGCCAACTTACAGAAAGTTACAAGAAACTTACATACACTCTTTACCCAGATTCACCAATTAATTCCATTTGATCACACGTTGTTTTATTGCTTTCTCTCTTTCATTCATATACACATGTATATTTATATGTAAATGCATATATGTACACGTGTGTGTTATATATATTTGTGTGTGTCTAGGCCATTTTCAGAGTAAGTTGGAGACAGCATGCCAATTTACTCTTAAGGAAGTTCTAAAGTAATTCCTAAGAAAGATTACATTTTCTTATATACACATAATACAGCTATCAAAAATAATTAACCTTGATACTTTACTATAATTTAATCTATAGTCAATATCAAATTGTCCCAACAATACCCTTTATGCTTACGAATTTTTCTGGTCCAATCCAGTGTCATGCATTGCATTTAGTTCTTATGGCCCTTCAGTAGCCTTTCTGTTTCTTGTCCTTTACATTTTTGTAAAGTGTAAACATTATAGGCTACTTAATTTGTGAAATGTTCCTCAGTTTGGGTTTGTGTGCTACAAATCACTTTATAATAAAGTTCTAGAGCTTTTGACTGACAAAGACGATAATGGGAAAAGAGTGTTCCTGGATTTGACAGTGAAAGAAGCAATGCTTTGAGTAGTTGTAGAGAGAATAATATTATTGTACTATGCTAAATCATAGCCTTGCAAGTCATTTAGACTATTTAATGTAATTTTACAGATAATTAATTTGCATTATGTATAATTGTTTTACTATTTTTGATAATAAACTCATTTAATTTTGTCATTTTATGGCTCTTTCATTTCACATTTTGTTTAAATGAAGCTAAAGTTTAAAAAAAAAAAACCTGTTTCCTGGATTAACTAATCAATCTGAGGCTGACGTTCTTTTAAGTTCGAAGGATTTTTAAAGTAATATTTGCATAGTGTTTATTTTCCCATCAAAAATTAGTATGTTATATGAGTAGATTGAACGCTGACAACCTCTCTGGGATGTTGATACCAATACTCCAATGATAGGCTGGAGGAAACTAAGACCCACTGGCAAAGAGACTTCCTTTGAATCACACATCAAAGAGGCAACATTCAGATTCTGTGTCAAAAACCCCGGATGGCTCTGCTGTTACCACAATGTACTATCTATTGCTATTTCACAAGAGTATACATGGTCATTCAGTTCCTTGAATGGGCATGAGCCAACTGACCTTGACCAAGGAGAGGTATCCTCATGCTTCAACCCTGTATGTACAACTTGAAGTATAACTTGAATCATCATTCTTCCAAAAGAGCTGACTAGCATATCACTGTTCATTACCCATGGGGTACTCAGGTATACAGACACTCAGTTAATTTCAAAGCCATAATCTCTTAAACCTCAATTTTCTCATTATAATTGATATGAATACCTTGCCCCAGCATTATTTTGAGAATTAGAAACAATGTATGTGAATATTTCTTCTCAATAAATGGTAGTTGTTAATAATACTTGCTCTAATTTGTTTTTTAAAAAACTTATCAAGAATGGTTACATTGATCCGTGTGGTTATTTTGTATAGAAAAGTCTAATTTCCATAATTTAAAGTCATGTAAAAAAAACTGTATATTTTACTTATCTTGGTATAGTAGTAAAAGCAGGGGCTCTGGAGCCAGGCCACAGGCTCTCATCCCAGCTCTTAAGGCAGATGCCCTTGTCCATGGGAATTGCCTAAATGGTGACGTTCCAAGTCATTCTGGCAGCCAGTGCACTGTTATTCCTTTGAAGTGGTAATACTCCAAGCGCAATATGATTTTCACTAATGACCCTAGTTTTAGAATGTGAAATTATGACTTTACAAAGAAACTTGATTTAAACTGTAATTTTTAAAATTTTCTTTTCCTTCCTTTCTCTTTTCTTTCTTTCTTTGTCTTCCTTCCTTTCTTTCTTTTTAATGATATAGTATAGAGAAATACCACCCAATGCCCCCATCAGAGTTGTACTATCTAATCCATGACATCTTTGATGTATTCTTTACAGAGAATCCCATTAGAGCTCCAGAGAAACCCTTACTTTCTATTATGTCAACGACACCTTTGTTCGCCTGGAGCCATCATCAGCTCTCAAGCACTGAACCATGAAGCAATATCTCTGTAACTAGGCCAAATAGGCCATGACCTGACAGGCTATAAAGCGGTCATTATCTCCTATTAAATCTGAAATCTGTGCTTTGCATATTTTAAAACAACTATCCAGTTGTGCTATAGAGGTACAACTGCCAAATGAATAATTAGATTTTTAGGAAACTATAAAGAGAACCAAAATGCTTTCTACTGTGCCAAAAACAAAGTCAATTCAGATTTACTTTCTCTCCTCCCCTGTTTTTATCCTCACTCTCTGGCAGTCAGACCAAAAATATTTTAATAACCGATAAATAGACTTCTATTGCATAATTGAACTGTATAAAACCAAGTCGGGGTTTGTTATATGGGTGCCAAAGCATTCCATGTTGTGCACTTTTGGGCTGCTTTCTTGTATAGTTGCGCAGAACACTGTAGATGGTTGGCACCTAATATTTGCTTTGTTTGGTCACTGTGATTACAAAGAGGGTTTTATAAAATGTAAAATGACTGAATGGGCCACTTAAATGTCAAAGCTCAGAAGAGATTTGCTTTTATGGTTTAAAATTTAAGTGTCTATTTTTTCCTTCCCTGCTCCCTGGAGATGTCTAAGTAACTCATTTCGCATAGCTTTAATGGTAGAGATGTAAGGGACTTTAGAAAGATTTGTAATGGGATTGAAATATAACTTTATAAAATATCCTATTAACTCTTGCCCCCTGTTTTACATTTTGAAGATTTTTAACTAAACTCTTGAAGCTCAGTACCTATGATGTCATTAAACATTTTTCACTTCAGTGGATTGTGACTCTGGAAAATTTGTAACTACTCTTTTCAGCAGGGGATTAAACTTTCAGGGAATAAATTAAATTGGGTTAAAGTGTCTAACAGAGTTTTCAGATGAGTGCTTTATTCAAGTAGCAGGGAAACATGTTAACTTTGAAATGAAACTCTAGTTAGGTAAATAACTTTTGTCAAGAATCTATTGCTTAGGTGCTGCACTACTCTAAGCCTACTTTATTAATATTGGTTTGCGATCGTCAGTACAGGTGCAGAAAGGAATTTTAAATGCAATTAAAGCTGAGCTAGAAGGTCACACAACTATGTTTTAATCAAAAGCTGAGTTCATGCCTGCTTTACATATAATATGTGCAAAGAAAGATCCCCTTTTCACATTGAATATGACTACATAAATACTCTGTTTTGAGAGAGGGCAAATGCGCTTCAAGAAGAAATGCAAAGGAATAACACTGTCGCATTATAAGAAATGTTATAAGCACCTAAAGAAATATCGTGCCAGGAATACATTAATAGATTATTAAGTATTACGAGTTATGACTTTTAAAATAAACCCTGAATATGTTTATATGTGTGTGTGTGTAAGTACACAGACACATCAATATGGGGTTTTTTTGTGTGTCTGTACACATATACATACACACATGATCCAGTTTTTTAATTTTACAGTTTAACATTTATTAGGGAAATCTAGAATCCATTATCCTCAAAGCCATTTAAAACTAGACATAAATGTTGTAAAAAGCAAAACGTTTGCCATTATTCAATCGTATTCACAAGTGGTAGCATAAAATAGGGCAAGAAGATAGGAAATGAGTATACCTGGAGGCATCCTTAATTCAAGAGAAAGGATGTATCATTTCCAAAGTCATACTTTTATGCTCCCTTGGGAGCCTATGAATGGAGGAGAAATATAGGGAGAAAGATGTAAGAATAGGAAAACTTGAGTAAGAGAAGAAATGGCTACCTTTCCTATCACGTTCAACAAATTACCTTGGCATGTGTTAACAACTGGTGTTAACAACTGTATCAACACCAGGATGAGTGCTGGGGCACCTGACAGTGTCCCGGAGCCTTCCTTATGTGCTAGTCAACTCTTTAGGTGCTGGACTTTAGGTAGGGGAAGGAATTGTCCTGGGGAGATGGGCCAGAGGCTAGACTGGCCAGAGTACCCAGAATAGCAGAGAGAAGTATGGGGGACACTCCAATGGCTCAGGAAAGTGGCTATTTACCAATTAATACATAAGTATTTAAATAGTTTAACACTGGTGCATACTAGCTGAATATCCATCCTCTTTTCTTCATCAGTTACAGTTCACCATTCATCAGCCTACAACACAAATACAGGTTAACCTTGAATACCATGAGGGTTAGGGGCAGATCCTCAGTGTAGTCAAAAATCCCCGCAGAGGGACTTCCCTGGTGGTTCGGCGGTTAAGACTCCATGCTTCCACTGCAGTGGGTGCAGGTTTGATCCCTGGTTGGGGAACTAAAATCCCACATGCCCTGCGGTGTGGCCAAAAAAAACAAAAAAAATTCCCATAGACCTTGTAGTAGGCCCTCCATATTTGCAGTTCCTCCACATCCATGGTTTCAACCAACCACAGATGGAGTGGTACTATAATATCTACTACTGAAAGAAATCTGCAAATACATGGACCTGAAAAGTTCAAACCCATGTTTTTCAAGGGTCAACTGTATATCTCAACAGTATTCATTTAACTCCAAAGGCCAAGGGATTCAGAATGGCTAAAAGGCAATAGAAAGCACAGAAATATACTTTCTTTACTAGTTACACTTCTGTAATGAATTGGTATAATTCTTCTGAATTATTGCTATCTGATAAAATAAACTGGATCAAAATCTACTCTACTTCATTATGTTTAGTTATAAATTTTCTAAGTAAATATTTTTGTTAAACTAACCTTTTCATGAGATTATGAAACAATGTTGGTCCTTTGGTTTTTTCTTTTTAAATCTATTCATCCTAAACCCACAGTTTAAGGTTTGGAAAAATTATATTAGCTAAATTCCCTTCCCTGGTATTTTTACACAGAGAATTATAGATTAATGTTATATTCAGAGCTGCCTTGAAGGGGAAATGACATAAGAGGGCTTCCTGACGTTTTGGGGTGTGTGATATGGAAAAGAGGAGGCTGAAGTCACCTGACACTCACACTACTGTGAGGAACGTGTTAGAGAATGATTTGAGGTTAACATCTAAAGAGGCCAGCTCTGTCTCCTTGTCTGCTTTCCCCCTTTGTTGTCTTCACCCCATAAACCCACATCAGCACTCAGCACCACAAGTCACCATCACCTCAATATGCATATGTCAATCCCATTATACGTGCCCAGCACTAAATATTATAAGCAGGATTTCAAGTCCTAGTACTAGTAATGAATTTAATTCGGGAACACATCTCCCTCCATCAGTCACCTCAGCTCACTATTCCTGTATACTGACCCACACTTGTAGCCTGTTGTATTCTGATTACAAGTCTACCATTTTCCCGATGTGGAATGTTCTCCTGAAGACTCTTTCCTAATCTGTGTTACTTTCTTTCTCATGACTTCAAATCATGACTCTATATAGCCTTCCCCAATCACTCTATTTGGAATTAAAAGACAATAACTTTGGCATTTTTTGCCTTCTCATAACTAATTACAGCGGCCTGAAAAGAAACCTGGCTCAAAAGTAACAGAGCCACAAGTTTAAATTCTGGCTCTGCCATTGTGTGACCACGAACAAGATAGCTAACCATTCCGGGCCTTAGATTCCTCATCTGCAAAATTAGGAATGCTAATACTATAATCCACAGGGGCTGCTACAAGAAATAAGTGAGATGTTTGTGAAGTGAGATGTTTGTGTGTCTGGTACAGAGTAATTATTTGATCCAGACCTATTACTATTTTAGGGGTCTTTTTAGGTTTTAGTTTAATTTTTAATTTGTGCTTTTCCTTTTTCCCTCATTCTGTTGCAGTCTTACCAAGGGCAGACTGCTCATTTAACACTTTGTATCGTCTCAAGGCACACAGGGAAGAATTCTTATTCAGTGGGTACTCTACCGATATAGACAGACTTTTCAAAGGAGTTTGAACTGCTCCTTTGTCTGAGCAGTTGATGTACTTTGCTACCTTAGAATGTCATGAAAATGTAATAATATGAAATCTGGTGAGATTATGATAGCTGCTGACACAAAGATTTATTACCTAGATGAGGTATTTATTGTATGCTTATTTCAGGAAAACAAGCCTTGTAAAGATATTGGATATTTTGCTGAAAAAAAAAAGAAGAAGAGACAGAGGGAATTGATCCTGAAATTAAGCATACTGAATTCAACATCGATTTAGGGACGCATAGTTAATTGTGTTCACTGTCAACCTAAACGTAAAGATACTTGAATCTAGTACCTAAAAGGCAATACCAGTGCTGTGGTCACATTAGCACACATTCAGTAAATCAAACCTGACCTCTCATCTCTCTTTTGGCAAAGACAACATTGAGCTTTCAGAAAAAAAAAAAGAAAAGAAACAAAAAAACAAACAAACAAAAAATATGATCCAGTAGACTTTCTGGTTGTGAAACCAGAAAATGAACGGCAAATAATGTAAACAACTGTCTCAGGACTGGATGGCACTCAAACCAGTATTCCTGACCCCAGCCCCTGCCTGCTCAAATTCACTTTCTATACTGTAACCATATTATTCTTCCCAAAATACGCTTTCAACATGCCAGTTATCTACTCAGAAAAGTCAATGGTTTCCTAATCTCTGTAAGATATTATTTAGCCTGGCATTCAAGTTCTTCAAGGATCAGACTCCTCTATCTACCTAAACGTGTTCCCTATTATCATCAAAACATATCCCGGTCCTTCCCAGTTCATTCTTAGCTTCTTCTTGAATTCAAGTCTTTGTTCATTCTGCAGCAATCTGCATCCCCCACTGCGTGCATGTCCCTACACATGTACACACGTCCATGCACACTCTCATGCCCATACACAGTACCCCTTTTCCTACACCCCTACGAAATATACATACTCTTCAGGCCCAGAGGCAGTCTTGCTCCCTGTCTTGAATCATGCCAGACCATGCTGTTATCTCTTCTCCTGAACATACATAGGCCTCATTGACACTTAACCTGACAATAATATGACTTAACTGGGAATTCCCTGGCAGTCCAATGGTTAGGACTTCACGCTTTCACTGCAGGGGGCATGGGTTCGATCCCTGGTCAGGGAACTAAGATACTGCAAGCCACGCAGTGTGGCCAGTAATGATAATAATAATAATAACATGACTTAACCGTATGTAGTGGTCTGTCCTATGACCCAATCAGATTATAGCATCTAAAGGGAAAAGTTGCTGCCTTCATTTCAACTTCCATGCCTGCCTCAGTGTCAGGCTCATAGGAAAAATACAGTAAATTCTTTGATGGAAAATCATAATATTTTGCATTATAAGTAAATACATTTAACCCACTGCTGGACTAGCCACACAATAATATTTGATGGGTTTCAAAGTGAAAACAGAGAAAGGCAAAGAAAACCAAATATGCAAACATCTGCAAGCCTAGTGGAGTCAATAAATAGGTATGTCAATAAAGTTTTGGTTTTCATCTCTAGGAGTGTTGAGTATCAAGGTCGCTCATATACAGTCATTATTTGAAAATGATTCATTCTTCAGATTTCCTTTTACTAGAAACACTCCTGGAATATGACTTGAAAGTTATTTTGATTTATCTAAATTTAAAGCTGCTGAACATGAGGGGTGGGTAGCAGCAGGACATAGGAAATAAAATTTATTTCCCATGGAATACAGTATCCTTGCATTATCACAAACCACGTTTGACATGCTTCGTTCAATAACCATGTACGCAAACCTGCAAAGATTTATGTGTTCGGCAGTTGATCACACTTGGCCTCTAATGTCATTTGATTAACAAGTTTCCCCTTGAGACTGTTTTACTGGAAAAAAAAAATAAATAAAACAAGGTTTAATTCCGCAATGTTAGAGAAATGTGCTTTTTTAAAATGTAAAATGTGACTTGTAGAAGAGAGAGAATGAACCTCCCACATTAGTAAACCACTCTACCCTTCCACCACCACCTTACAGGGAGGCTTGATTAACAGATAAAAATCCACCTCAAGATTCCCAGGTAGGCAAGGAGGCCCATTTGCTCCAGCTGCCTGGAGACATTTTAACAGCAGGAACTTTGAGCTTTTAATGAAAATCAAGTTGAACAGTGTGGCATCAGGAAGCTGCAACCTGTCTGCCTGCCAGAATGAACTGTTCAACTGGCGGCACCCTCCTCTTCTAATCAAGAGCTCAAACACCCACCCCACAAAGTCCCAGAATTGTTCTTAAAACCAATGCTGATCCTTAAGAAGAAGACTCTAAAAACATCAATACAGCCACCTCCTAATTATTCAATTCTCTTCATAGGGCAAAGAAGATTCTTTTTTGACCCCTACAGTGATTAATTTACTCCCCAAAGCATAATATTTGATTATGCCTCTCTTAGCATATACATAACATGTGACCCTTATTACTGGTCATAAAATTATTCAGCCACAATAGTCAGTTCAGTGGCTTCCTGAGGCAGTAAGTTCAACTGTTTGGCTGCCTGCTGGTAAAAATATATAGGCTGACAGTATCTCAGAATTTACCTGCTACTTGTTTTATCAGTACATGTTTGATGTAAATGATTTCTAAATTCCTAAATAATGATTGAATCCAGTTTAAAAAAATAGAAAAATAATTTGTCTATGAAAAGCCTGATATTCACCAGTGTGCTCACAAAATGGGATGTTTTAATTGAAGTAAATGTTCTCATTTAGTCAGAAATCTTTTGGGTTTTCCACTCTTGTTTAAAATCTTTATAAAACACATTAGTCCATGTTTCTGGCTCAGTAAGTACAGTATAGTGTGCTGAGTATAATTAATACTTCTCTGATAACTGTACCCCCCAGAGTATCTCAGGATCTTCATACTGAACATTAATTATGATGCTCAGAAGGGTAGGTGGCGAAGAGGGAAGTGTCTAGGTTTGCAATGCTTAAATCATATAACAAATCCTGGAAATATTTAGGTTGTTTATGTTGGTTTTATTTCTTTTTACTTTACCTCATTCCACAAAGGATTTGAAGCACTCAATAAACCACATGACATTTTTTTTTAATTGAAAGTATACAGGAAAAGGGAAAATGTGGATGGCATACAAATGAACAAGCAAAAGGATAAGAAAGGTACTTGCAAAGAGGCCATGACACAGTGCTCAACAGATATAACATGGACTATATGATGTGGCCAAGGCAGAGAGGAAAATGGGATCAATCACAAAGTTCATAGAATTCAAAAGATTGAAAAACAACTATCATAAAAATCTCTTGTTTTGGAGATACACAGGTTTTTTCTTTGATTATGTATACTCATAATAATAATTTTATTATTATTTTATGATAAAATAATGTTATGCGGAATCTCATAAAGAAGACACCACTGGGTGATGTACTGCTTCTCACACTTTTACGTGCATATGGACTATCACAGGATCTGATTAAAAGGCAGATTCTGACTCAGAATATCTACAGTTGGAACCTATGATTCTGAATTTCTAATAGGCTTTTGGGTAAGGCCAAGGCTGCTGGTCCATGGGATTCTGATATTATAATATCATTTAGTAATCACTTCTATAAAAGTAATTTTATTAGTAAAGTATAAAAACATGCATTCCAGGTAGACATTAACGTCTACCTTGACCCAAAGGCAAAATTTAAAACACCTAGGTGAGCAAAGGGTGAACAACATATCTTCCTTCATATCAGTTGAATGAATGAACTAATAGGCGTTAAGTTCCTCATATGTGATGATTTTTCTGAGTGAAGAAAAAAATTAAGAGTTCTTGATAGACTGATTCAGTTCTTTGTCACTACAGTGATTCAAAATGTGGGAGGAATCCTTTGTAATAGCATGTTATAAATATTTTCGGTTTCAAATTAATTCAATGTAAATTTGCATATTCATATATATGAATACATATTAAATTATTTAAAGATTTATATTTTCTATCCAAGCTAAGTTTCAACCATTGATCATCTTCAAAAGAAAAAAGCTTTCATTTGCAATATTGAAGCAATTATTCTAAACTATGTAACAATAAAGAATAAGAAAGGAAATTTTTTAAAGTTAATTGTTTCTATGATATAATTTATTTATCGTTTGAAGTAAATCATGAAACAGTAGAATTACAATGTTAGAAGAAGCCTCCTCTTAGAAAAGAAGAAACTGAGGCTCAGGGAGATTAACTGACTTTCTCATGGTCACACAGCTAACAAATCCCAGAGTTAGGCCTTTGACTAAGTCTCTCACATGTTACACTGCTTCACTATCATTATTCAAATTGACCTATGAACCTCAACATCATTATGACTCCATATAGTGGAAAAAATAGAAAAAACAGAAAGAGGGGCATATTCCATTCAGTCACTGAATATGTATTAAGAACCATTGACGTGATAGTCATTGACTTGGTGGCCAAAGGACAGTATGCAATAATGGATAGCATTGCCAACTCCTCATGGAATACACAGTTTAGTAAGTAAACGTGTACTTATAGTATGTTTTTATAATACAACCTGAGAAGGACTGTACTATAAATACATATAAAGTGTTGTCAGGAATTAGAGGAGGTGATACTATACTTGAGGTGGGTTTTGAATGTTGGATATATTTAAGCTAGGTAGAACAGAGAAGCTGGGTCAGCCAAAAGCACAAGGGTGTGGAAGAGTATAATGTGTTGCCAAATAAAAAGTATAAAGTAATGCCAAATAAGTTTAACCGTAAGAAATATAAGATGGGGAAGTTAAGAGCTAGAGAGAAAGAAACAAAAACAAGGATACACACAACTTTCTAGCTTAAATAGTAACAGTCAACCTAATAGAGGCAATAAGTAATTAAAACATCTTAATATTCAATTTTTAGTCAATTAAAAGTGGTCTGTCTAATGTAATCAACCTGCCCCCCACCCCCCCAGGTGAGCTTCCTCCCCATCAAATGGATATGGGACCATATTGAGGAATAGTGTTGGCCTTTGCAGTTGTCATGTTAGTCACTCAGGACTGGCAATAATCAGACCAGTCTTGGTAAGGGGATGGTCATGTTGCTGAGCCCAGGAATAGCTTCTATTCCTGTGGCCATGGCCACTCTGTCCATGGGTCAACTGAGCAAGAATAAGAGTGGCTGAGGAAGAAGCAAACCGACAATCGGAGCAGGGGTCATCTCATCCATATGATTATTCAGAGCCAGTTCTTTGGTAGATGCCCTTTGTTGACCATTCACATGGAACACAAACAGCTTCACACTCTGACCATTCCAAGAAGATCATGAACTTACCTTAACCAAGCTGAACACTCTTCAGTACTCAACTAGTCATAAGAAATTTCCCCATGAGGCCTTAGTTATGCCCTGGGGGAGGAGAGGTAATACAATAGGAACATGTGTGGTAAAAGTCTGAGACACCTGCTTATGCTTTTTGGATCTGCTTACACCTAATCTCAAACATATTATTCCATTAATGATAAATTGCTGCTGCACATGCTAATGGATATCCAGTTCATGATGGCAGCCAAATTTTCATGATCACTTGATGGCCCGCGGTCAGGCATTCCAACTCTAACAAGGCCTGATAGTTTTCCAGGAACTGTTTTTCAAAGATATCTGCAGAAATAGTCATAGTTTTGCTCTAAACCCCTGAGTTCAAAACTATGATTCTCCTCTAGGAGTTGGTCAGAAGTTTCACAAGCATCTCTATTTCCTGATACATCAAATATTATTGGATCTGATAGATCATTAGGCTCAAACAGAAGAGCAGTTTGCACTGCTGTGTTACTGGCTGAAGAGCATTTTCTTTCTATGCTTTGAGTTACTCAACAAACATGATGGAGCAGCATGCTCAGTTGTGATATGTGCTGTCTCCCAAATCCAAATTAGCCAACCGAGCTTTGTGCCACCATAATCTTTGAGGACTAAATTAAGGCAGAGAGAAGGTGTGTCAACACAAGCCTAAGGCAATACTGTGAAGAAGGACTGTTGGTCTTGTTAGGTAAAAGTAAAAAAGCACACTGCTGGTGATCTTTGCAAATTATTATAGAGACAAAATCATTTTCCAGATTAATAGCTTTGCACCAGGTCCAAGGAGCCATGTTGATTTGCTTCAGTAAAGAAACCACATCTGGAACTGCAGCTGCAATTGGAATCACTGCCTGGTTATATTTAAGATAATCCACAGTAATTCTCTAAGATACATCCATCGTCTCCAAAGTGCAGCTAAGTGAATTCAATGAGGATATAATGGAAATCACTACCCCTGCACATTTCAAGTTTTTGATAGTGGCACTGATCTGCAGTTTTTCTAGGGCTATAATTCTAATTTAGGTTTGCCATCCTGGCAGAGATGGCAATGTCTGTCATGCAGCATTTTGTCAGTAAAACCGAAACCAAACCAAGTGTTTCCAAAGAGAGCCAACAGTGTGGGGGATTGGCTTCATAGGTATTGAAGGACTAAAAAAGCACAAAGGGAACACTAAAGCAACATGGACAAATAATTATAAAAAGCAGCTACCACCTCTAAGGCTAGAGATATAGAGGGCATGGGTTGTGGTTATCAGAAGTTAGAAGGTGATAGGAGGGACTAGAGACTCAGAGAGCTGAATAGAGGCACTGCCCTACTGGTGCTGATAGTCCTGAGGAGATATAATGTGACTGGTTCTGGGAAGGCCAAAAGAAGCTTCTATTCAACTTCTATTGCTAGCTATATGCGGACAAGAACAGCAAGCAGACTATTACTCTCCTAATATCCAGTCTCCCCCATGTACTCCATGTTGGCAGAACCCAACAAGAAGCCAACTGGTAGAGAACAGAACTCTGCAAAGACTTAGCCCCAGTACAAATCAGAGTATGGAAGGTAGCTTTAGAACCAAGAGACAACAGCTTGATAACAAGTATGTATTTTATATGAAGAAAACAAAATCACAGAAAAATTACATTGGGTCAGGAACTAGGTTTTAGCCTCAGCCACGTTGCTAACAAACTGTAAGAACTTTAGCAGGTAATTTCAACTTTCTGAGCATCAGTTTTACTTGAAAAAAATCACTGTAACAATACCACCAATGCTTTCCTTCCAGCAGGCGTAATGTAGGTGGAAAGCACTCTGAATAAGTATAGAGTGCTATATAATCATAAGCTTGTCTCATTATTATTATCCATACTAAATGGAGCCAGGAAAATATAGATGAATGAAACTTATAGACAATCTTAAAATCTTCTTTTAGATGGTTTTATATTCTTTCCCATCTAACCAGTCTTTACAGGGCACATGCAAAATAGGTCAGTAAGCTCCATGTCTAGCCTTCTGTGAAGGTGCTAACAAACAGTAATGTGAATCCAAAGACAGTACCAGGGGAGAAAGACAGGATATGAGGAGCTTAGTTAATTCTCCAAACAAATGGCCAGTTTGAATACTTGAAACATAGACACAAACTATTTATGTGTAACCTGCTCCTCCTGAAAGCTGAATTTGAAACTTTAACTATTGCTTACAGAAATAGTAAAAATAAATAAGTAAATAGTAGGCCAACTTAAAATAAATAACAAATTTGGTATAGAAAAGACTTTCTTTTCATGATCCATTGAGGTCATAAATAATTATTTGGGAAGGAAATAGTTACTAGATAAGTTGATGCACTTGATTCAATAACTTCGCAAGTTAAGAAACCACAAAATGAAATAGTGAGAACTACAACAATTGGAGATGCCTATCAGAGACTTTTGGGTAACCACTCACAAGATTCATTCCAGACCAGATAGAATTAACAGACTTGATTGTTATTATTTTATAATTTTAGATCTGCTAAATTAAAGTGAAGAATCTCTCTAAAAGTATATGAGCACTTATTTATTCAGCCAGCAAATATTTACTATCTTCTTTATAAGAAATTCTAGGTTCTAGGATACAAAAGTGAGAAAGAGCTCTGATGTCTATACAGATGGAGAGATACGGATGTCTATACAGTGGGAGAACAATTAACTTTACCTGAAGGCTCTAAAAAAGCATTTTTAAATGTGACATTTAAGCTGAGCCTCAAAAATTTAAATCAAGTTTGCTATTTAGAAAGTAGTAAAAGGGCAGTAAAGAAAAAGGCAGCTGCATTGCAAAGGCAGAGAGTCATGAAAGGCAGCAACATATCAGGAGGACAATAAGAAGTACTGTGTTGTGGGAATTTAGGATGCAAGGGTGGGAGTGGAGGGTACAGGCAGCCAACGGAGATGAAACTGGAGAGAAAGTCAGGGCCAATGAAAGAAGGGATTTGTTACAATGATAAGGAGCTTGGACTTAATTCTGTGGGAAGCAGGGTCCCAATGCCACCTTTAATAGGGGAGTGAAATGATCTAATCTATTGGTTTTCACACGATAGCTTTGATACTAACATAGAATTTGAATTTTATTAGAGAGAAACTGGGGTTAAGAAGAAATATTGCAGTTGTCTAGGAAACAGACAGTAAGGACCTATATGCTAAAGTTGTAGAAATAGAATAAAGAAGAGGAGTCTGGTCTGGAGATATTCCTTATATACATCAATAGGATATGCATCTGATTAAAAAGAAAGGCTGGAAGATA
This sequence comes from Kogia breviceps, assembly GCF_026419965.1. Lineage (NCBI taxonomy): Eukaryota > Metazoa > Chordata > Mammalia > Artiodactyla > Physeteridae > Kogia > Kogia breviceps. The sequence continues at coordinate 62,700,778 of NC_081318.1, read as the reverse complement.
ATTCAGAGGTTTTAATATTGGGAGATTAAGAGTTGAGAGAGTGGTGAAATATTCCATTCAAATAGAATAGAAGTCAGCAAACTTTTTCTGTAAAGGGCCAGATAGCTTAGGCTATTTTAAGCCTTTGAGAGCCAGACGGTCTTTAACACAACTACTCCTTTCTGCTACTGAAGCACAAAGGCAGCCATAGGCAATACATAAACAAATAAGTGTGGCTGTATTCCAATAAAACATTTTATGGATATTGATACTTGAATTTCATCTAATTTTCACATCATGAAATATTTTCATTTTCTTGTAAAGATGTGAAAACTATTCTCACCTTTCTGAAAGGCCACATGCAAAAAACAGGCAGTGAGATAGATTTGGCCCAAGGACCATAACCTGCCAACCTCTATAACAGAGAAAGCAGAGGAAGGAACAGCATTTGGGCTAAGTTTAAGGTGTTGTGGGACATCCAGGTGACGGTGTGCAGAAGGCAGGTGTTCCGGGCTGGACCTCAGTGAAGAGAGGCGTCCAAAATGCTCTAGGAACACTGTTCTTCATGGTCATAAAGAACCAAAACTATATGAGAAGGCAAATACAACAGAGAAATGAAAGACAACATCATACCCTAATGCTGTTTTTAAAGTACTTTTTAATTGAAGGTAAGGTAATATTTGAGGATTTTATATTATCAAACCCAGACACTTATCTCTATAATAGGCAGTTAGAAGCCATGGCCAAAGAACTAAAGGATTTATGACAGAACTTATAAAAGTAATGAAAGATGATAGAGTACAGGAACTGTCTAAGAAGCAAATAATGTTTCATCCTTTATGGGTGAAAGACAGAAATGAAGCTGGATTTAATTTTAGAAAAGCAATTTCATTTGTTACCCGTCAAATACTGATGCAAAAGATAAATAGAAGTCATAGAAATCTTCTTAGACAGTATGCAGCACTACTCCACAACCCTATGCCCGTTAAGTAACATTCAAACCACTCATAAAGGATCCTAAATAGGAATAGTTTACAATTCATTTTGGTAAAGAAAGGATGACAGTTTCTCAGATACCTCACTGGAGTGCTTTTGGACACGTGCTGCCCTGTCTTTCACAGGCAGAGTAATGAAAAGTAAATTTATCTTGAGGTTTTACCATTTATTTGGTTGAGGCGCAGTATCTCTTGTCCACATTGGATTTTTAACAGATGAAATATTTCCTAAACCAAGTAATTTGATTCTGTGCAGATAGTAACCACAGGCGGTATAATTAATTTCTTTTATATCTTCAACACAGTAAGTAAGTGGATCTTCCCTTTCTATCCATAAGACAAAGCCAGACACAAATCACCGTGAAGAGCAAGGTGCATCATGAAGATTAAGAAATCTCCTATGATGCTGTGGATCCAAGCTATTCAATGCGTCATAATAAAAGTAAAATGTTAAAAATCAATTTTTTAACACCAGGTCAATTTCCAATGCAAAATGGCCCAAATAGAAGAAGACAGATTTCGTTTTTTAACTTCTATTTTTCCCATTGTCAAAACCCTATCAAAAACCCCTCTGATACAATAATAAAATATTGTTGATATACTCAACAATATATTCAATATATTAATAACTGTTAAAAATTATTTTTTACATGACAATTACTGCTTAGTTAATTCCTTCTCAGTTATTCTTCTACAGGATAATAATATTGTTGGTACTTCATAAGATAAAACATTGACACTAAAAAGAATATTTTACTAGGTGAATTTCTATATACAAAGGGAAAATCAGGGATAAAAACTGAGCAGCTTTTCTATTAAACAAGTATTAGTTTTAAAATCTTAGAGTAAAAATCTATATGTGTTTTCTATTTGTAACAATCATTAAGCATTTACCTAACCAATATGGGAGAAACTTGTGATAAGAGGAAGATAATCAAAAACAAAGAGAAACATATTTTCAAGTTAAAATTAGAAACCATAATAAAACCTAGTCTTTTCTACAAGGTATCCCAACAACTAAAAGTGAAGAAAAGCCCAAATCAGGATTTGTTCTTCATATAATGGACCAAACAATTACTATATCTGTTCTTACTCTCCAAATTTAATTATTTTAATCACTAAATTGGCTGAATTAACACCTTTATCCTTACCAGCAGAGACACAGTTTTAAAGTATTTTCATTGGGCCAAGAATTTAAGCAGGACACTACAATGAACAAACTTCTGAAAATAAATCTTTTCACTGATGGGTATGATATAATCATGATGGGCTTTGGAGACATTCTGAGCTGCGTTCAACACCAGCATCTGTGGCTAATTAGCTATGTGTTCTTGGGCAAATTACAAGAGACCATTAGGTCTAATTCCATCTAATTTAACATCAGTCATCAGCAGAAACTTAAGCTTCCTAGGTTATCCATTATTACCTAGATCTGAGGTTCTCAATTCATCAGATTCATGGCTCCCTTTACATAACAATAGTTTAATCACTCTGAAATAAAACTCATCAATATTGTAACCTATTTTTCAAAAAATCAGTATAGTGTCCCATAAGATGTATTCCAATATGTAAACGTACAGACACTACTACTCTACAAGACACGTTGGTATCAGATGCTTGAACTTATCCATAGAGCCATCAATAAGATAATTACAAATACAGATAGATACAGATGTGAGGTACTGGCCACTTAAATACCATAGGTGACACTGCTGTCAATGACTTGATTTTCCAAATGTGAACATCTATTAGCACAGTTCAGTAGAGAACAAGTACAGTATTTCCTTCAATATACACAATACTTGCATTTCTAGAAAATTTAGTGTAGACTAAAACTGTGCACAAAGGATTTGTGTTTATATAAAATATATAATTGTAATCAGATTTTTCACCTCTATAACTCTCCAGGAGGGTGCTCATAGGTCACGTAAAACGTGGGTGGGAAAATGTGTGATTGTGCGGAACTCATCCACACATTACAAGATACCTCACATCCCTGCCTCCAATAACCTTCTAATGAGTTCCTTTTCCCTCTTCTTCTACTCTTGCTCCTTGCACCACCCTCTTCTCCATCAATTCATCACATAACAGTGTGAGTGATTCTTTAAAAAGTGTTTATCAGACTTCGTAACTTGGGCTAAACCCATCAATGATTTCCTGTCACAGAATACAATCCATACTCTTTTGCATGACCTTCAAGTCCTGAATGATCCTGCCTGCAGCCAACCTCTGTGACCTCAATTACCAGTATCCCCCTTGCTTCATGCTCCAGATAGACTGGCTCTCTTGATGGTCCTAAAACTCATCAAAATTATTCCATACTTGACATTTTGTATCTGCAGTTCTCTCTTTATGGAGCACTCTCAGCTGAGTTTTTCTCTGGCTCCTGTACCCTACTTGACTTCTTCACCTGAAAGGTGAATTTCCCAAAATGGAGACTGGTTCACTTGCTCCTCAAATCATCATCCTGCCTATCTTACCAAATGGCATATCCAGTTGGCTCAGGCTAAAATCTTTGACAATTTTCTCCTTATCCAAATGCTTTTGTCCACCTAATCAATGAATAAGTCCTTTCCTCTTTATCTCTAGAGCATATTCCAAATTTATCATAGCAACTGCTACTATTTGTGTCTGAGTCATCTCTCACCCATACTATTTTACAGGCGGCCTAGTTGGTCACGTTGCTTCCGTTCTTACCCTCTATAATCCTTTCTCCACACAGCAAAATCAGATCATGTCATTCCCTCATTTCAAGAGATGCACTGACATCTTTCATACTTAGAATAGAACCCAAACTCTGGCCACTATAATCTACAAAGGTTTTGACAATCTGGTCCCCTTGCCTCATCATTCACCTTCCTTCCACTCACTCTCTATATAACCAGTTTTTCTTCTGATGAAAGAACAAGTCACACTCATTCTCACCTTAGGACCTTTGCTGTATCCTGCAGCTCTACGCCTGGAAATTACTGTGACACATATTTGTATGGCTGGCTTCTTCCTATCATTCAGGTGTCAGTTTAAATGTCACATCCCCAGAAAGGTCTGTCCCAATCTACCACGTCTGAGGAAATCCCCACTTACTCCCTCTCACAATACCTTCCTTTATTTTCATCGTAGAAATGCTTAGTGTTGGTTTTTTTTTTTTTTTTTTTTGGTTTGGTTTGGTTTTTGCTTACTTAGTTATTTATTAATGACTATCCCTTGAATATAAGACCCATGGAAGCAAGACCTTGATGAAATTAACTATAAGTCTGTACCCAATGCCTGAGTAGTCATTACTCAGAATGAACACTGAAAAAAATATTTGTTGAATAAATAAATGAAGGAGTGGCTCAGTATTCTAACAAGATTTTCCTGGAGAAAATTCTTTAACTTCACAGTTTTCAAACTGGAGTATGTGCTTCACAAGAAAGCCTGAGTCAGTTTGTTCAAACCCCAGGAAAGCATGGCATACCTTCCAAGTATTTAAACAATATATTTATATAAAAAGATTAAAATACATAATGCATTAGAATATATTTATATGAGTTTTTAATCTAAAACAAGATTTCTGTGAAACTTCATAATTTTAGCACTTGCTTCAGACTATGACTCCAAATCTCCCAATATAAGGTGTCATTCTTCTCAGTTTTAAGGAGTACATATGTACTCCTTAATTTAAAAAATTAGGAAGCAAAGGAACTACTTCATGAACATTAAATAAGGCAAATAGTTAGGAAGCCCCATGTTTAATGTTACATTAAAAATATTACCATGTTGGGCTTCCCTGGTGGCACAGTGATTGGGGGTCCGCCTGCCGGTGTGGGGGACGTGGGTTCGTGCCCCGGTCCGGGAGGATCCCACATGCCGCGGAGCGGCTGGGCCCATGGGCCATGGCCGCTGAGCCTGCGCGTCCAGACCCTGTGCTCCGCGGCGGGAGAGGACGCAGCGGTGAGAGGCCCGCGTACCGCAAAAAACAAACAAACAAACAAACAAAAAACACTTTAAAAATATTACCATGTAGATAAGCAAAGTTTCCTATTTGTTGAGTAATTTCTAATATTGTGAATCATAACATTTGTGAGTTGTTTTTGCTTTATAGAAAAGCTATGAGTGCTGCAAGTTCCTGTCAGTGGTAGTAAATGTTAACTCTGGTACCAAATACTTAGTGTATTAGAGGTCAAGCTGGAAGACCAGGACCAAGAGACATACAAAATTCCTTAACAAGGAAAGTCAGAGTGGTCTCATATTTACCTAACCTTCAGGAAACTAAGAGGTAGGGATGATAGAAATAGCAGTGCAATAAAGTCTAATGATGACAATTTGCTAAGTAAGGGATGAAAAGGTGTTCGGCAAGCATTTAGATCAGCAGTAAATTGTGACTTCCACTAAAGTAATGATGACATCTAGGAAGAAAATATAATAATGATCATCCTGGTAAACAAATTGCATTCTGTAAAACAGCGGGTAATAGCAAAACCTGGCATTGAAAACTGTCTCTGTCAATAACTAACTGTGTGACTTTGACCCAATTACTAGCCTCATCTGTAATATGAACATAATAATACCTAACTCTTAAGAAGATTGGTAAGATTACATGAGACAGTATATATCAGAGACCTAGCATCCACCAAGCCCTTAAATTATAACTATTATTGTTATGGAATAATGTACCTACCATTACAAAAATTAAAAGTACCCTATTCTAATTCCAGATTTAATATAAAAGGAAGTTTGGTTTAATATTAGTAATGAATATTTCATGCTTTTTTTCTAAAGGAAATGTTTTAATAAAAGTTCATACCCTAGTGCTGCCAGACATCTAAACTTATAACCAATGATTTTTATAAGTCTAAATCATCTAATATTTGGGTTTAAAGTTATATTGAATTCAGAGATTTTCTTTGCTAGATGGACTGAATAATCAAAATAATCCCAAATCCTATCCTGAAGTATTCACGTTTTAACTTAATTTAGCACTTATTTTTTCAATCAAATTCTCATTTTCTTCAACTTTTTTTTCATGTCTACACCTCTAAGAAGTTAGCAAGCTACCTAAGGCAGAGGCTGTTGCGTGTGACTGCTTTATATGAATTTTTAGTTACATAGTGGGGAGAATAAGTTGGTGTAGTTAAGGGAGTGAGATGAACGTTTACAATGCCTGGGATTTGTTAATTATAACATTATGAATTCCTCTACTCCTTCCCTGCCGAAACATACAGTAATCAATTGAATTATGAATCAAATATCACTCTATGAAAAAAATAGGTAAGTGTTATCATAACCTGTTTAAGCAGAAATGAAATATTCAGGATTCAAAGTTTCATGTTTTCTCTAATCTGACATGGTGCTAGCGCTAGGTCCAGATTACATGTTTAAAAGAACTTTTTCCTCCACCAAAAGGACAGGCTGAGAAATGAAATCATCATGCCAGAAAAATGCCATCCCAGTGGTTGCTCCCGGACAATCCTGCTGTGTTTTCTGTTGGGACATAGAAAAAGCTAATTTTCCCAAAGGAAGCTGTGGTTCTTTGACAAGCACACATGACATAGGTGGCAAGAGACAATTCAACTTCTCCCCACATGCACGTAATGGCACCTGAAACACAAAGGCAACTCTGCATCTGCACCTGGGAGAGAGTGAAGCCATGAATGTTTTCCAACATCACAAACACTTTCATAACATGCAGCTTGAGGATGTACCCACAGAAGTGCACTTGGTTTGCCCCAGAATGTTCTAGGAATGACAGGTTATCATCAGCGCCCCCATTCATCAGGGCTTGCTGGTGGATTCATTGTCTGCTTGGTAAGCAAGACACTGCATTTTTCAGAAAATCACTTTTACAAATGTAATCTTGACTTGAACCTTCCATCACAGAGCAGTAAGTTTTCCAAAGATATGTGTTTTAAATTACATATTGAATGATTACATGAGTAACAAGAACCGTGAGTGGAATGACCACATAATTTGTTGTTCAAACCAGGACACTTGAGAGCAAAAAGGGAAACTTAATAATTATGCCGAACACAGAGGAAGAAATCACATAGGATCCTTAGGAGAAAACGTTTAAAGCAGGCATATATTTATTTATGCAAACTTGTAGACTAAAATTTGAACATTGTGGGGGAAAAGGATTTTTTAATGAAGGAGGCATGGTAAAGTGATACAAGGGTTGAAGGAAACAAAATAGCAGAAAGAAAATAATATTAATTGATTGCCTGCTTTAGACCAACCTTTTAAATAATAAAAACTCCAACAATTATAGTATGTATGGTAATGATAACATTTTAGACAACAATCTGTGAGGAAGATATTAGCCACATTTTACAGTTAAGGGAACCAAAGCTTTAAAGGGTTAAGTCTCGTGCTTTGTGACCACCTAGAGGCGTGTGATAGGGAGGGTGGGAGGGAGACACAAGAGGGAGGAGATATGGGGATATATGTATATGTATAGTTGATTCACTTTGCTATATAAAGCAGACACTAACACACCATTGTAAAGCAATTATACTCCAACAAAGACGTTAATCAAAAAAGGGTTAAGTCTCTTGCCAAAGACACATAGATAAAAAGATGGAACTTGGATTCAAACACAATGCTAGCTCATTAAATTTGTTCCAAAGTTACTATGATTTTATAAATTTCCATTTTATAAATGGCATTACATCTCCATATTATAGATGAGGAAACTGAGGCTCAGAGACTGTGTCTTGTTCAAGGATTCACATATAATATGGAATGTGGATTCAAATTCAGGGCTGCCTGATTCTTAAGTCAATGTTCTTACTTCCAAAATATCGACTGGGCTTTGTTCAGGCTTTGTTTGTTTGAGTTTTGTATGGGGTTTTTCTGAGGGGAATGAGGCAAGGATCTCTTCCCCTCTTCTTACGTGGACTCTGCTTAAGCTCCATTTCCACTCTAAAATTTCCCTTCCTTGCCTCTTTTTTTCTCTTTTCCTCAGAGCTCCTTCTAAATTTTTAATCAAGATGTCAAAACTGGGCTTGTCAGAAACCTTAGCTTACTAGTAAGGAGCTTCCGTAGTGTATCCTTCACATCACTTGCAGTCTGTGTTTCGTCTAATTTGTGTTTGTTTACATACCCTTCTTTTTTTATGAAATTCATTCAGTATGGGGCATTTCATCCTCCACGTCAGCTTATCCACAGTATCTCATTCTGCTATCCTTGTCCTACTTTCAACTCGCCTTGAGAAGTTATCATCACCTTTTTCTAAATAGCATGAACATCTATTAACCACACTGTGTACACAAAGATGCAGCGAGGTAACACAAACCACTCTCACACTGTGAGCAGACTGAAAGGAATTTCCCCACAGTATTATATGAGAAAGTTTCAGTAGCACTATTCTAGACAGGAGGCCAAGAAAACGAATGAAAGAAGAGTATAGCAAGGGCACATATAAATTCCTCTTGAGTTCTTACCCAGGCAGTCTTGTTCCGTTAATAAGAAACAAACTATGCTCTGATGCTAGTCGCTGACTATTACATTCATCTAGACTGTATTCTGAAGTCAAATACCCACAAAGCAAGAGTTTTCCTCATTCTGCCTACTTCTCTCCACCCTTGTCACCAGCACCCTAGTGCAAGCCACCACCATCGCTCACTGGGGGTGCAACAGCTTGTCAATTGTCTCCAGGCTTCCACTCTTGCCCCTTTTTGGTTAATTCTCCACCCAGTAGCCAGAGTATCTTTTAAACCTGTTTATCAGATCTTGTCATTCCCTTATGTAATTCCCTCCAGTTATATCCCATAGCACTTAGAACAAAATCTGAACTCCTTATCCCAGCTTACAAACCCCAGTAGGACATTGCAGGCTCCTCCTACCATCCTATCATACTTTTTCTCCAGGCCCACTTCAGCCTCCCCGACCTTTGTCCAATACCTGAAATGGGCCAGGCTGTTTCCAGCCCCAGAGCCTTTGTATATATTATTCCTGCTGATGGACAGGGTGCCTCCCCAGATGGTGGCTTGTCTGGTGCCTCTTGTTACTCAGACCTTGGCTTGAAAGTCGCCTCCTCCAAAAGACCTTCTTTAACCTAAAGGGCAGCCACTCCATTATTCCCTAACATACTAATCTCCACATAGCACCTAATACTCTCTGACAGGTTATTTTTTATTTACTTGTTTTATAGTTGCTTACTGCTTATCTCCCCTACTGCCAATGTAAACTCCATCAGATTAGAGAACATGCTCATCTTAGCCACCACTGTAACCCCTATGTCTAGAAGAACATCTGGTCCATAGCAGGACTCAGAAAGCATTAGTGAACAAATAAATAAGTCAACCAATTTATTTATGAATTTTTCCTTTACCTTTATATCATAATAACTGGATAAGATTTTTTTGATTTCCACTTTTCAATATAAAAACATATTTGCTAACAAAAATCTTTTCTTATGATTACATATGACTTTTAAAAAGTATGTTTACCAATGTCAAATTGTATAAATTCTTTGATTCTGTTTTGTGGATGTGACCTCAAAAAGTTCCAGAAAGAACTCACCAAAACTACAAGCTCTTGCATAAACATATTGAAAAAACCTACTGAGGCCTTGAATCTGTATTTTAGGAAGGCTCAACCCTTAATTGGGACTGTGACCAACCTTGGTTTAAGAGGCTTTCTGATAGCATGCTATCAATTAAAGGACACAAAATCCTGCCTCTAGAAGCCTGTATCTGTAACTGTACCGTAACTCTAGAGAGTTAAGCCTTCATCGAATGCACAGAACTGGTCGAATGACCAAGTTAAATGCTTTCTTACCAATAAAATGTTTAATTTAAAAAATTTCACTGGGAAGTTAGTAAGCATTTTCCTTAAAGAATATATCCTACCTTCCAATAGGGTTGCAGAAACACTAGGGCTGAGTGAGCCATATGTCACCCCAACCAATTAGAGTCACAGTCAAGTGACTCTCCTAATTGTTAACTAAAAAGAAGTCTCTGGAGGAACAAAGTAAGTCACTCCTTGAGGACCTTATTCAAATCTGGATGGATGGCAAAGGAGCAGTGCAAGAGCCTATGAGCACAAGAGAGTCATGTAAGCTGAACAAAGGTAATGGTATCAAGAAAGTCAGTAAGCCAGGAGCAAGGGCACCAGAGGTGGGTTCAAGCCCACACTGCCCTTGACTTCAGGGAACTTCAAAAGAAAGCATCAGATCACTGATGTTGACAGGGTTGTCACAAACAGGGCATTAAAAATATAAACATGTAAGCTGAAATACTGAGAAGCAGAAATAAGCAAGGTTATTTATTTCCCAAGTATGTGGTTCAAAATTCTAGCCATGACTTGTTTAGAAGGTAAACCACCCACAATTTTCACAATTAGAGCTTCCTTTGTTCTGAATCTGCTCCATCACATTTGATCATATTGATGTTTGTTGGCTTAACTAAAATTATTTTTATCTTTGAACTTCAATGTACCTATCTTCATATGCTGAAATGTTTGCTGATCTCCTTAATTCCTTGCACTCATTAGTATTCCTTTTCTTGTTCTGTGTTATATATAATGACTTTGCAAACCACTGCTGGTCCATCACCAATATTTACGGAGACTGAAAATATTAATCACAGGTATCTTCCGAATCAAAGCAACCAATGCGTGTAGTAACTGGTTTTAAGATATAAATAAGACAGAAAGGCCATGGCCAGAGAAGAATAAATAGCTCACCAAATTCCCCTGTGCATAGTACGTGTACGTTCCATTTATTGAATAACAGACCCTCTCTTGCCTCTACTGTCTTCAGCATTCAAACGAGGGAACCTAAGCAGAGGGAACCTACTAAACAAGATAATCAGGTCTTAGGTTTAAAGATAACCTAAATCCTTCATATTCCTCTGGCAGACATTAGCAGGAGACTCAGTAATAACTACCAACTTTGGAAAGCCTGCCACAGGGAGATGAGTCTAAATTGCTCTGTTAAAATAACCCAAACTTCTGTCTCAAAATATCCACATTGCTCTATTACAAGAGGAGAACATTTGAAACGTGGTGAAGAAAGGGAAGGATTTACCACATTTACCTACTCTTATCATGCTCTGTTAGTAAGGTGACAATAAGCCCTGATTCTTCTGGTACAGTTCTATTTTCTGCCTGTTGTCCCTGTGCAATTACTAATTGTAGTGTCCCCTTTCATTCTCAAAAATGTTGCAATTTAGATAATAAATTATATGGTTATCCTGTGTGTTCAGTAGCAAGTACTATGCTCATGATGGATCCACGGATAGAGAAAGAGAGAGAGAGAGAGATATTTTTCTCTATTCCACCATTCTCCATGCCACAGAGGCTAATCTGTATCACCTGTAATAATGTGTCCCTTCTGAGTGATTTTGGCCACTCAGAGGCACCAGCAGGAAATACGAGGGTGGGAATAAAGAAAAGTATTCAGGATACTTATTCCCTGATCTCACTCCCTGCCTGGCTATGGTCTAGCTGGTATGGTCCCTCTACTAAAGGCCACAGCTCCAAATGGCTCTTTCGTACAAGCACAGCCCTATTTCTGGCTGAACCCTTCACTTTCATTGCTTCTTCAGATCTAGCCTTAGCAATGATTCTGTTGCTAGCCCTACAATGCTTCATAATACCTTGTAGATGTCCTTTAATCTTGTCCATACCTTTATACAGTAGTTTCTTTCCTCAATTTTCCATTTGAGTGTTCCCTATGTTTCCTGCCTAGAAGCTGACTGAGGGAATGTTTTTTTTACTTCATCTACACAGAAATCCTATGTATTAGAAAGCATGCCCATTTTACTTGTGAAAAAATTAAGGTACAGAAAAGCTACTTTATTTTTCCAGCTAGATAGAAGAGATTCAAATCTGGGTGCCCCGGACTCTGAAACCTATGGCTTATCCTCCTATATCAAGCTAGTCAATCTACAGACTCTCTTCCTATATAAGATAATGAAGGACACAATAAGCTCTAAAATTCCAGTGATATATGAACATATATTTATTCAACAAATACTTTTGAGCAAGTGACCAGTATGAATTAGGTAATGTGTTCATTAGGAAAATCACTAGAGGAGGTCAAAACAAAAGCCATGGAAAACAAAGGTACCTTGGAACATTATCAGGTTTAAATGGGACAATACAGCCGTCAGGAGCATCTTTAGAAGGATGTGCCTGGGAGCAATGATCCGGTTCTGTAACACTTATTGACTACCTTCTGATAAATGGAAATCCTAATTCTTAATTGTGTCCTAACAAGGAAAATTTATCTGCAATCTCAAAATCAGTCTCTGACTAAGACTGTCAGATGATAAACTGGGTAACAACAGGACCCATGTTTTCCCTTCTCTATCATGGGCTTCCCCTCCGTTTTAAGGGTGACTAAGTCTTGATAAATGCCAAAGTCTTAAAGTTAAAAGAAGATAAATCCATTTATCTCATTTGAATACAACATGCTAAGTTCAAATATTACTTACTATCATCTCTTTTGCCTGCTGAGCCCAGATCAATTCAAGGACCTGTGACCCTTTTTTTCCTTAACTATATTTCCCAGTCCTGTTGAGAAAGCTTGGATTTGAGAAATTTGCAGATTGGTTTGGACTAAGGAGAGGAGGATGTGAAAAATAAAAGCAGAAGTAGTGGGCTTCCCTGGTGGCGCAGTGGTTGAGAGTCCGCCTGCCGATGCAGGGGACGCGGGTTCGTGCCCCGGTCCGGGAAAATCCCACATGCCGCGGAGCGGCTGGGCCCGTGAGCCATAGCCGCTGAGCCTGCGCGTCCGGAGCCTGTGCTCCGCAATGGGAGAGGCCACAACAGTGAGAGGCCCGTGTACCGCAACCACATTTACCAAGATTCATTCTACAGTATAGTAAATAATAGGAGAGAACAAACTTATTGAAAATGTTGAGTTAACCATAAGATATGTAAAGGAATTTATGATGTATAACAAATCAGTTCCATGACTTACATTAGCGCTATTTTAAAAGTTTACATTTCTATTTATCAAGGTTCTGAAATAATGAGTTTTACCCACATTGAGAACATCAAGTCCCAGGGCATCCGTCAGCTAATTTTGAAGATATCCTTTTATACATAGAGCTCTGCAAAGTAAGCAGGGATCCCTGTCCAAGATGCCAGGGAGAAGCAGGTCACAATGCACATTTCATAATGAGTACATTTATTAAAATATCCACATTCATTTTCAAATATGGAATCTTTAAATTTCCTGACATAAACAGGATAGAGCAAGATTCTCTTTAATTACTTTTTTGACATCAAGTTAACTATGCATACACTTGTACCATATGAGAAAAAAAGAACAACACAGCCCAATGGCTCTGATTTCAAAGACGAAGAGAAATGAAACTACATTTATGTGTGTGAAGTCTGACCAATAGACTTAGTTCCAGAAAGAAATATTTTTCAGAATATGTCAGAAGAGGGCTAACTTTATGAATAATAATGATTCTAGCTGATACTGAATATTTACCATGTACTACCTCGTGTGCAAATATCACCATATTTCTCCTCAAAAATCTCATCAAAATTATTATATCAATTTCACAAATGAAAAAATAATGGATGGTCAGTGCAGTTATTTCACTTTCCCAGGATCACTTTACTCCTAAGTAGCAATACCAGTATTTAAACCCGTTTCCCTCTGATTTGGTATCCATGCATTTTGAGGGAAACACTCAGACACATAAATTTGACAGAAAGAACCATGTTTCTATGGTTAGAAAAATGAGGCTAAAATTATGTTTCAATATAACATTGTAGCATAGTTTTAAGTCAAAGAAGGGAGCTTTTTTTGAGAATGCAAGTCCTTTAGTTAGAACTTCCCAAACTATACCATACTGGCAGTGGTTTACTTTGTCTTTATGAAAAATCTATCTTATCAAATTCTTGCCCACTTTTTTTGGTTAAAACAAGTTCTTATAGGCAGAAAAATTAGCATAATTTGTTCACCATAACATGTAAGTCAGAATAAAATGCAGAATTCTCAGTCACAAATACAATAATGACATGAATGACATCAGTTCAAGTTTATCATAAAATTAAGCTGATTTGAAGGAACCTAGTTCGAGTTGCATTCTCCTAACACAGCATTTTTAATATTATTCTCTTCCCTAATTTGACAAGATTAGCATTAAAAGCAGGATGTCACTCGTCCCTTTGTCTTTAGCATATTCATGGTGCTAACCATCTTTGGTTTTTCACTTCCTGATCAGAGCAGGAAAACAATTCTCATATGCACAATTGTATAAAGAAACTAAGATTTTCTGTGTGCAGATGACCTTCTGTTCTGTCAGACCTCTCCATCGGTCCTCCAACACAGTTAGGCACTTTCCAATATTATTTTCCCAAAGGTCATGTTCAAGTGTAACAAATCCACCTGACATTTTCTACATTATTTGCATGTAATTTGCTTATGCCTAAACGGACTATGATTTTGAAGAGTACAAATCTAATTTAAATTTTCCTGAATTACCACAATGAAATGATAACTGTGCTTTTTGAATTGTGACAGCAGTACAGAATTTTCATTAGATGTAAGTAGAAAACACCGAACACTTAAGGAATGGAATATATTCTAAGTGCAAACTAGAAGCAGGAAGCTTGTAGGTATAAAATATCAGGCACATTTGTTAAACTTAAGGTCATACCTAACAAGGAGCTTTAGAAATGCAAAGAAAAAAAAATGACTCTTTTTGATTGGGTTGGAAGAGGGTAAAGAGTACCTTATTTATTTTAAAGAGCCAGGAATGTCCCTCTACCTCAAACATAACCAATTAGAAAATAACTCCTTTGGGTAACATAAGCTGTTAAAAGCAAACAAGCATTTTAAAGGAAAGCCACTGAGAGTTATCAGTTTATTAAACCTTTGTGTGAATGAGTTTAAGAGAACATTATCTAAGAACAGGTTTTGAAGGGAACTAGAAACTGCTCCTGAGAGAAAAGTGAAGACCACTAGCAAGAAAGGGAAGGGAGGAGAAGACAAGGCTAAGAAATGAGAAGATAAAGTTCTTCTACTTGCAGTTCTGCCCAGGACCAGTCCAAAATACACCTAATGCAGGTAGACAAAATAGCACAGTGAACTGGAGTTATTTAAAACTCACATTTCTGATTACCCATTCTCCAAACCCACATGTTATTTTTGTTGGAAGATATTTAAACAATTAGCAAAGCAAACAAAACCCGTGGAAGATTCTAAATGTCACCAAAGGAGCAAAATTAATAGATTTAAAAGAGGTTAGCAAAATCGTTGCCAGGGGAATAGGATAAATAGCATAGGAAACTGAACAGTGGAGAAAATGATTTGGAATTTTCTTTTCACAGTGACAGACACTTGTTTTCGAATATAATTAATGATTAGGTCTGGTTTGTTCTTTAAAGTACAGCTTCTTCAAACACATACAATCTCTTCTTGCAGTTACAGATCTGTAAGTCTGCCAGGTTGTTAGGAAGAAAACAATGAAGCTCTAAACATCTAGAATCTCTAGTACTTAGTACCAGAAGACCTAGATTTTCTCTTTTATTCCCAGCAACAGTCCTTTCTTCCAACCTATATACCATCTAGAAACAGATTGAAAGGGATAAGATTATGAATTAATAAAAGCAGAGTATGGCCTGAGAGAAAACAGTCAAGAAAATAAAAAGACTGAATCTGACCTTTAGCATCCCAGTATCACATATCAAAGGCCAAATTTCAAAGCCAGGATACCAGTCAAATGTCTTCATGAAAATAAGCCCTGGTGTGACGAAACATATGCAGACTATTATGGTAATCACAGCTAACAGCAAAGGTGCCTCGTAGGCAGAAATAAGAAATTAACAAGCCCAGAAATGGCCTGAACTGTAGAAAATTGCTACCCATAAGCCTCACTACAGGTGCTACAAATTACAAATCCAACCCATCTTTTCAGCTCATTTCCCAGTGATCTCCTTCACATGTCCTGCACACTAAGCTTAAATTATTCACTGTTCCCTAAATATGATCCAGTTCCTTCATCTCTCTGTGCCTGAAATGCTGTTCCCCAACAAATTTCTAATTCCAAATCCTACCTGAACTTCAGGATGCAAACCACCTGCCATCTCTATAAATATGAATCACACCAGATTTAGACAGATCTCTTGTCTGAATTATTATGATAATCATCATTTTCTAACATATTGTTTCTATTTTTTTGGACATTGTATTTTTCTCTACTAATCTCTAAATTCCTTGGGAGTAGACTCTCATAGTAAATATCCCAATGTCTTGAATATAATTTGTGTTGATAAATATTTGTTAAATGAATGAATGACTAGTTAGGATGGTATATAAAGTGAAAATAGATTAGGGACCTAGGAAAAAACAAGTTTTCTTTTTCTTTAATTAAAAGAGCTTTAAGGATTTAGGGAATATAAATTCTAAGTTACAATGACAAATAAAATAGAATATTAGATCTTGGGAAACTTTGGAGATTTAACCCTGTTCCTTTCTGAGTCAGTAACTGAGTGGGGGTAGTGCCCGGATTTCTTGAAGTGAAATCAAGGGCTCTTTTTGCTGGAACAAGCTGCCTCATGGTAAATCCATCTTCTCTGATGTCTGAAAGTATTCAACATCACATTCTAATGACTTGAAATATAAAAAGGTTAATAGTGTGTGCATTCCTTTAAATGGCATATTTTGTGTTACATGTCTAAAGAGGCACCACTCATCCTTTATAAAATGCTACAATGATTTCTTCTGACTACTGGTCAATACTTCTATTTATTCATGCCCAGAGTCTACTCAGTGTGTACTCATTTCCACTAAGCACTGAGGACATGAGATTATTTTCAATTTTGTATATGTGTGTTGATCTCACTTATGCTTATTGCAAGTGATAGTTTTGTTTTTTGTTTGTTTATAATAGTCTTAAGAGTAGAAGAGGAGAGTCTTGCCTTTTATTTTTATGATATTTATATAGACCAAAGAAATTTGGTAAAGTGAAGGTAATCTCTTGTAATCATTCCAGAGACTTCATTAAACATTAAAATACAATCATTGAATTATTTTGTTTGTACTGTAAAGAATTTCCAGAGGAGTGTACCCCAAATCCAGTTGTGTATCAGAATCTTTTAGAATGCCTTTTGAAAACACAGATTTCTGATCTGGACCAAAGACCTACAAAGCCAGAATGTATCTCTTAACCACTACCCTGGGAATCTGATCCCAAGGAGCTTCTAATGCCTAATTTGGTTAGGGAATTACTACTCCAAAAACCTGTGCCCCTTATAGACATCTGAATTCCTGAATTCTCCTCCAACCTGCATACCCACTCAGATTTTGCTCTTCTTACACCAGCCACGTTAGCTTGGAGCTATTCATTCTCACATCCCCACCCAAAGTATCCTAGGGGATTTTTTATGTCCCTGTGTTTGGATTAGACTCTGGCCTCTGACTCTCCCCAGGACCCTGAGAAACCACATTCCATCATCACTACTTGCTCTGGCCCTTGCTTGCCCTTTCAATGAGCCAGGCTCACCTAGGTATACCACCTCTACCCCCAGGACTCTTCCAGACCACTCTTCTTCTGGCCTGCTCACCCATCACTTCTACTCTTCTCCTGTTTCCTTCCTCTCCTGCCTCTCCCCTCAAGCTCCCATAGTATAGGGAGACTTAGCAAAAGTGGGCTACACAGGCGATATCTCCAAACCATCTAGGATCCAGCCTGACATGATGACATGGTGCTAATGTTTCTCAAGGATTGTGACTTCCCTTTAATAACAATTATAAAATTCTTAATGTAGTAAAAACAAATTAAGACTGCATGTTTCCATACATTTTATTTATTTACTTTTTAACATCTTTATTGGAATATAATTGCTTTACAATGGTGTGTTAGTTTCTGCTGTATAACAAAGTGAATCAGCTATACATATATCCCCATATCGCCTCCCTCTTGCATCTCCCTCCCACACTCCCTACCCCACCCCTCTATGTGGTCACAAAGCACTGAGCTGACCTCCCTGTGCTTTCCACTAGCTATCT
Organism: Kogia breviceps; assembly: GCF_026419965.1. Lineage (NCBI taxonomy): Eukaryota > Metazoa > Chordata > Mammalia > Artiodactyla > Physeteridae > Kogia > Kogia breviceps. Next base: position 62,682,844 of record NC_081318.1, on the reverse strand, counting down.
GCTTTACATTTGGTAGTGTATATATGTCCATGCCACTCTCTCACTTTGTCCCAGCTTACCCTTCCCCCTCCCTGTGTCCTCAAGTCCATTCTCTACATCTGCGTCTTTATTCCTGTCCTGCCCCTAGGTTCTTCAGAACCTTTTTTTTTTTTTTTTTTAGATTCCATATATATGTGTTACCATATGGAATTTGTTTTTCTCTTTCTGACTTACTTCACTCTCTATGACAGACTCTAGGTCCATCCAACTCACTACAAATAACTCAATTTCATTTTTTTTTATGGCTGAGTATTATTCTATTGTATATATGTGCCACATCTTCTTTATCCATTCATCTGTCGATGGACACTTAGGTTGCTTCCATGTCCTGGCTTTTGTAAATAGAGCTGCAATGAAAATTGTGGTACATGACTCTTTTTGAATTATGGTTTTCTCAGGGTATATGCCCAGTAGTGGGATTGCTGGGTCAACCATACATTTTATATTATGAAATCAAAATCCTTAGACTTGGTAGTTCACACTGAAGAAATGCCTCCCCTCATGTAATTGCCCTCCACAAGCCATATCTCTGCCAGAAGACCTCTGACCTTACTATCTAGTCATGGATACCTATGGTCTGCTGATCCAGTAGAGGTTAGGACAGTGGCCCTGTCTGACCTAATGAGCTTTCCCCACTCTGAGCAGTTTTATTAAATTATATATTAAAGCATATATCTTACATATATATTATAATAAATATGAGGTCTCTTGGGTCTCTGGGAAGCTAAAGAAATCGCATTACTGGTAAAACTGTCTCAAAATATTACTTAACTTTCACTGGAAAAAAACATAAAGCAATTCCAGTTGAAATTTAGTATTTCTGCACTGTGTATCACCTTGATCAGAAATAAGTACAGGAGTACCTAATTTTATTATGCTTTGCTTTATTGCACTTCACAGATACTGGGTTTTTTACAAATTGAAGGTTTGTGGCAACCCTGCACTGAGCAAGTCTTTTGGCACCATTTTTCCAACAACATTTGCTGACTTCACGTCTCTGTCACATTTTGGTAATTCTCATATTTCAAACTTTCTCATTATTATTATATCTATTATGGTGACCTCTGATCAGTGATTTTTGATGTTACTATTGTAATTGTTTTGGGGCGCCATGAACCATGCCCATGCAAGATGATGAACTTAATTAATAAATGTTGTGTGTGTTCTGACTGCTCCACCGACTGGCCATTCCCCAGTCTCTCTCCCTGTCCTCAGGTCTTCGTAGTCCCTGAGACACAACAGTATTGAAATTAGGCCAATTAATAACCCCTCCAATGGCCTCTAAGTGTTCAAGTGAAAGGAAGAGTCACATGTCTCTCTTTAAATCAAAAGCTAAAAATGATTCATCTTAGCCAGGAAGGCATGTCAAAAGCTAAGATAGGGCAAAAGCTGGACCTCTTGTGCCAAAGATGTGAGTGCAAAGGAAAAGTTCTTGAGGGAAATTAAAAGTGTAACTCCAGTGAACACACGAATAATAAGAAAGCAAAACAACTTTACCGCTGATATGGAGAAAGTTTTTTAGTAGTCTGGCTAGAAGATGAAACCAGCCACAATGTTCCCTTAAGCCAAAGCCTAGTCCAGAGCAAGGCCTTAACCCTCTTCAATTGTATGAAGGCTGAGAGCCATAAGGAATCTGCAGAAGAAAAGTTTTAAGCTAACAAAGGTTGGTTCATGCTGTTGAAGGAAGAAGTCTTCTCTAGTACATAAAAGTACAAGATGAAGCAGCAAGTGCAAATGTAGAAACTACAAAAAATTATACAGAAGATCTAGCTAAGATAATGAATGAAGGTGGCTACTGTAAACAACAGGCTTTCAATGCAGATGTTGAAAGAAGATGTAATCTAGGACTTTCATAGCTAGAGAGGAGAAGTCAATGCCTGCCTTTAAAGCTTCAAAAGACAGGCTGATTTTCTTGTTAGGGGCTAAAACAGCTGCTGACTTTAAGTTGAAGCCATTGCTCATTTACCATTCTGAAAGTCCTAGGGCCCTTAAGAATTATGCTAAATCTACTCTTCCTCCTCTATACATGGAAAAACAAAGCCTGGATGACAGCACATCTGTTTACAACATTGTTTACTGGATATATTAAGCCCACTGTTGAGACCTACTGCTCAGAAAAAAATGTTTCTTTCAAAATATTACTGCTCATTGACAATGCACCTGGTCACCCAAGAGCTCTGATGGAGATGCACAATAAGATTAATGTTGTTTTCATGCCTGCAAACACAACATCCATTCTGCAGCTCATGGATCAAGGAGTAATTTCGACTTTCAAGTCTTATTATTTAAGAAATATATTTGGTAAGGCTGTAGCTACCATAGGTAGTGATTCTTCTGATAGATCTGGGCAAAGTAAATTAATAACCTCCTGGAAAGTATTCACCATTCTAGATGCCATTAAGAACATCCATGATTCACGAAAAGAGATCAAAATATCACCATTAACAGGAGTTTAGAAGAAGTTGATTCCATGGATGACTTTGAGGGGTCCAAGACTTCAGTGGAGGGAATAACTTCAGATGTGGCAGAAATAGCAAGAGAACTAGAATTAGAAGTGGAGCCTGAAGATGTGACTGAATTTCTGCAATCTCATAATAAAATCGAAGGGCTAAGGAGTTGATTCTTATGGATGAGCAAAGAGAATAGTTTCTTGAGATGGAATCTAGTCCTGGTGAAGATTCTGTGAAGATTATTGAAATGGCAACAAAGGATTTAGAATAGTACATAAACTAAAGCAGAAGCAGGGTTTGAGAGGATTGACTTCAAATTTGAAAGAAGTTCTACTGCAGGTAGATGCTATCAAACAGCAATGCATACTACAGAGAAACTGTTCGTGAAAGGAAGAGTCAATCAATGCATCAAACTCATTATTGTCTTGTTTTAAGAAATCGTCACAGCCACCCTAAAATTCAGCAACCACCACCCTGATCCGTCAGCAGCATCAACAACAAGGCAAGACCCTCCACCAGCAAAAAGATGATAACTCGCTGAAGGCTCGGATGATGATTAAAATTTTTTAGCAATTAAGTAGTTTTTAGTTAAGGTACGTACACTGTTTTTTTTAGACATATGTTATTGCACACTTAACAGACTATAGTATAGTTTAAACTCAACTTTTATATGCAGTGGAAAACCAAACATTTCATGTGACTCACTTTATTGAGATATTCACTTTATTTCAGTGATCTGACCAAACCTGCAATATCTCTGATTTATACCTATGCTTATTCACGAATGGTGATATATGATAGAAAGAGCTCAAAGCTAAAAGTAAAAGGGCTGCTTTTTATTATTATTATATCTCTGACACTAAGTGGCTTTGAAAGGCCACTTAATTCTCTCACAAATATCTATTTATTTAACTACCTAATATGTGATATAATAAAAATATATATACAGTGTCCCTCAGTATTCAAGGGGAACTGGTTCCAGGACCCATTGAAGATTCCAAAACCTGAGGATGCTCAAGTCCCACTGTCAGCCCACCCTCCTCAGGTTCCGCATCTGGGGCTTCAACACTGCCAACCTTAATCATAGTGCACAATTCAAGAATGTGGAATCTGCAGATACAGAGGGCTGGCTATATTTGTTCTTCATCCCTGGTTTCTGGCACAGAGCTCCTCATGTAATACAATAAATTAATATTTGTTTTTTTGTCCAGATTACTGCCACAGAGCTTCTAGGACCCTTAAAATTTCCCCAGTGATAGAAGGTTAATGGTGTCTTTTATTATTTACAGAAAGTCCTTATTAATTGTACTTGAGTTTATGTTAAGGAAGTGATTCCTGGAGGATGGGAGCTGGTTACCAGAGAAGCCAACAATGTGCATGTGTTTCCAGGGTTAGAACTTTCAGCTCCACCTCCCAGACCTCCCAGGAGGAAAGAGGGGTTAGCGACAGAGCTCAATCACCAATGGTCAATGATTTAATAGATTATTCTTGTGTAATGGAATCTCCATAAAAACTCCATATGAAGGGGTTGGGAGAGCTATCAGGCTGTTAAACACATGAAAGTGCTGGAAGAGGGCATGGAAGCTCAGCACCCCTTCCCCACTCCTTGTCTTATGCTTCTCTTCCATTTGGCAGTTCCTGAGTTATATCCTTTTTGTAAACTGGTAATAGTAAGTAAAGCACTTTCCTGAGTTCTGTCAACCATTCTAGCAAATAATTGAACCTAAGGAGGGGATTGTGGGAATCCCAGTTCATTTTCTATTGATCAGAAGTACAGGTGACAATCCTGGGGGTTGTGGCTGGCATCTGATGTGGGGCGCTGTATTGAAGGACTGAGCCCTTAACAATGCAGAGTCTTCACTAGCTCCAGATAGTTAGTGTCAGAATTGCAATGTGTGGAAAACCTACACATTCGGTGTCAAAAGTGTTGAGTACGGAAAAAGCTTTTCTTTAACTGATATAAAGGAAATGGACAGGGGTAGCAAAATCTATGAGAAGAGTACTGGACACTAGTACCAGCTCTATTACTAACCAGCTGTCTGACTTTGAGCAAATCACTTTGCCTCTCTGAACCTCAGTTTGCTCATCTATAAAATAAGGGATCAAATTAGATATTCTCTTAATTCTCTATTCTGTCCTAGTTGAAGTATTCAGAAGGTTTCTGATAGCTTCAGATCACAGCAATCCTTTTCTAGCACTAGATTCTGTTAATAGAAATTTCCCTTATGGATTATGAGGGAGCTGTTTTAGCACTTCTTTTCTTATAAAATATGCTGATAGCAGGTACTTTCATCTGAAGCTACCTCATTAGCAGTGGCAGCTCCAGGTGTTAACTTCATATCAATAACTCTTACAATGATCTCTTGTATTATGAGAATTCTCTCCTTTGATTATTGCATGATGATTCTACAGTTTTCCTCAGTCACTACCAAGTCTCTTGACAAAGTACTTCATTTTCTGAAACATATCTACACCATCTTCCTAATTCTACCAAGAATATATTTTGTTTTTGTTTTGTTTGCAGATACTTTCCTGTCATCAAATGCATTTTACCTAAGCATGTGTGTATGCTACCTAGCATTTATTCTTGAATCACTTGGGGAAATAATCTATAAGCCATGAGATTTGTTTTGCTCATTGAAAGCTGCAATCTTAAAGTGTATGGCTTGAAGGAACAGACGCCCTACCTTCATAACTTTAGCTGCGGCTAACTCTTCATCTGATGTCGCACAGGCCCTGCATTTTCCACACTCTATGCTTTCTGCACTTGCAATTTCTTCCATCTGAAACAAACATTCTCTCTCCTCCCTTCATCACCAATGCACCATTACCACATTTAATGCATCGCCATATCCCCAAGGCCTGTTATAACACCTTATGCACAAAATGTTTGAAATGAATTTAACTTCTTTTGTACAGTTATCAAGATAGGCAAACCCACAAGTGGCACTGAATGAAAGGTTTCTCATGTTGGTGGTAGTAACCACACCATGAATGAATACAACCCCATGTCTGAAGAAATAATAAATTTTCAAACAACTGATTTTGATTAAATCTTAATGAAAAGGATGAAACAAATAGACCTGGATGATATGTCCACCAAAACAACAATCCTTCACCCAATTCAGACACATCTGATCAAATATATATTTATCTTAACCAGAGGACTTTCAACTCATACCAAAAATGATAACAAAAATTAGTTTATGACAAACACAAATTAAGAGAGAAAATTGAAAATAAGATTTTAACAATTCTCTGTGACTGGAGTGCCCCTTCTTTACTTTACCTGATAATTTATCAATTAAACATATTAAACTGATTAAGATAAAATCCTGGGCAATATGTAAGACATACATAAATAAAATGCAGGTCCTATTTCATAAAGATTTCTAGTACCTCAACACCTTGAGAATATATTTGTCTAGTCCACCAAGCCAAAACTTGCAGTGAATTACATTTAAATGTAAATATTTCTTAAAATGTTAGGGAACACTGAAATATCATGGTAAGTTAAGTAAAGCAAAGATAAACCTAGGAAGGTGAGTAAAAATAAAGTGAGGAAAGGGCTGAGAATAAAACAGATATTAGGACTAGAGTCCCAAGCAATTCTGCTATGGGACCCCTTTAAATAAGCAAAATTACAACAATTAGAGAAAATCATTTATTTATTATGAGTAGTTCACATCCAGACCACCAAACTGGAGGCAATGGTGACAGCCTGAAGTTGCAAATTGAAGAAGCAGCAGTCAGTACAAATGACCCATTACCCAGCAGGAGGCCCCACAGGATCTATTGGGAGTCTATGATTTGGCTGTGAACAGTGGAGTGAGAGCAGTAAGAGATGGGATCCAGAGGAGGTGGTTGCTCCTGAACACTAGCAGTCCTGCTCATTGGTGCAAGCATCTCCAATGCAGGCTTCAGTAAACAACAACCAGAGAAAGCTAAAATGTAACTGGAGAAAACCTATACTGTAGATGCAGAAACTGTATATGAGAAACTCCCACAGACTTCCAGAGATATTCTGGAATTGAGGACGGTACGTCAGAGAGGCAAAAGGGCAAAGTCCAAGGTCCTAGGCAGAAAACAAGAAATGGAAAAATATCCCTACTCTGGGGAGAGATGTAAACTTATATATTGGCAGTTAGACTGAGCACCAAGTGGTGGGGTATACTGAGCCTTCGGACTGCCAACATAACCTTCTTTTGTACCCATAAACCTGGTGAGTCCTTTGACCCCTGGGCTACTAAATAATAGTACTAGAAATCTAAGAAACTTAGGAAATCACTTTCTCTATAAAGTGCTTGAAATAAGGATGAATTTCTTCCTCTTGTTCAACAGATTATCTTAGAAATTTCCTCCAGCTCCTTCACACTTTAACTCATTCTGTATCTATTACACACTAATTATTTGGCCAACTGTATGGCACCATAATCTAATCACATTGATTACATAATATGTTGAATTGAGTGCACATTTTCCCAATTCTTTTTATATGAGTAAGCTTTATATGAATAAGTTCCAAATAAGCCTTGATTAATTTATAGTCTGGAAATGCGTGGTTTTATTATCAATAAAAAAATCTCATTTTCATAGCTAAATCTATCTTTGGTTTTCTTGTTCTAAATTAAATATAGTTGAGTTTACTTTAAATATGAGGTCTTGTTTCTTTGGAAACCAAGGATGGGGAGAAAGGTTTATCTCTTCCCTTTTCCATTTCACAATTATGAGATGGGCTCCATATGGCCTGGAGTTTTTGTCAGATTTCACATTCTAATACCTTGATCATCTGGTTTTGTGCTATCATAGTTCTTTTCCTCTCTAGGGAACTTCATGTCTGTTGCTGGCATCTGTCCCCTGATTTTCCCTGTAAATGTCTTAGCAAATAATTTATTTAATTCCTACTGTTCCTATTAACAAATTAGCACTTTCTCTTTGGTCTGTCATTTCTTAAATGAACTTCTAAATATCTTTCCATTAAAAATCTATACAGTTTCTATATTCATACTCCGATAACTTTCTACTTAAATGGAATCCAACTGATACACTTACTCACTAAAGAATCAAGAATTCTAACAACAGAACTTTAGGAAATTGTGCCATTATCAGTCTGGTTAAATGTAGCATGGGGGGTTTCTGCAAAAACTGCCCTTCATAATTGTTCTCTTAGTTACTTTAGGTCTCAATACCAGATTAAAAAGAATAAAGTACATCTATAAACCTACTGCTCTCTATTGTCAAGAGAACTCTGATCTCTCAGACAGGACACCACAGATGGCTATGTTTTAACCTGTAGCACTCGTTCAGAGACTACAGCTTAAATGAGGTTCTTGAAATGAACAAAATACAGACATCCAATATCTGCTCAAGAATATAAATAAACAGGGTTAGTTTTTCTGCACTGGCCCATATACTTTAGAATGACAAATTTACATTTGGTTCAGAACGTTTTTTCCCCCTTAATGACTTTAGTTGGCTTTTTCTAGTTCTTGACAAATAATAAGATTTGAAACAACAGAGTATAACACTACAGGTTTCAACCCTAAGTTTTCTTCTGGCCTTAAATTCCCATATCATGAAGTATCAGATTTATTTAAATAAATATTTTACCCATTTAAGCAATTAACCAATATGTTATAAACACTGGGAATTATACAGATACAGCCAGGCTCTATATAAATCAATAAGCAACCCTTGAAATGTTGAGTCATGGGCTATCACCTCTTTTCTTTTTTAGTAATGTAAATATATATATTCAGAATTTCTCTATAATATCCATGTATTTCCCTGTACTTAGACTTTGCTAGGCAAAGCAATACTTTATTTTATTTTTTGCGGTACGCGGGCCTCCCACCACTGCGGCCACCCCCGCTGCGGGGCACAGGCTCCAGACGCGCAGGCTCAGCGGCCATGGCTCACGGGCCCAGCCGCTCCGTGGCATGTGGGATCCTCCCGGACCGGGGCACGAACCCGCGCCCCCCGCATTGGCAGGCGGACCCCCAACCACTGCGCCACCAGGGAAGCCCAAAGCAATACTTTAAAGAAATGTATTCCAATAATATACAAACAAAAGGACCTTTTTATCCAAAAGGTCTTTTCTAACATTTTTTTCCTAACTAAAATAAAAGTCACAATTTTATAGGTAAGGACTGATTTGTGGCTCTCAGGAGAATCATTATGCAAATGACTTCAGTTTTTTGCTACTAACTTTAGCTCACGCAACCCAACTAAGGTACAGAGCTCCAGAACTCTATCCTTTGCTCTGAAAGAATACCTTGAACAAAACTTAAACAGTGTTTTTAAGCTAGTTCCATTATAGCACACAATAGGTACCTAGGATAACACACATCTTAAGAATAGGAAGGCATAATTCCTTCTGGTTATTCAATCTATAATACTCTTTTTTTAAAGCTGTCTATAAACTATAGTAGCAACTCTTTTGAAATGTTAATACCTAATAAAACTTTACACATTTTTAAAAATAAGACATCTGTGGCACTGACCACAGTAGTTAAATTGTTTAGAAAAACATCTAAGACTGTGCCTGCAATTCTAGATTTAGCCCTACAGCTTGGATAGTTTACACATGGCCAAGCAGCATAGAAAACTTTTGAGAATTAGTTGTGGATGGAAGCAAGAGTGGGAGGCAATGAGTGACAAAAGAGAGACTAAATGGAAATGTGTGTCTTTGACTAGGATTGAATTGACTAATTTATTGGAAGCCATTTAAAACTTACAACTGGCCCTTACAATACCTGAAAGAGATCCATGGTTGTCTACACAAGACCTTCATATCTTTGTATATGTTACCCTTTTCAGGGAATATACCGTTACCCTAACCTTCCTTTACTTGGTTAACCCATACTCATACTGTAGGAGGCTCTACAGATAACCCAATACTCCACCTGTGCTAGTTTTTCCCTTAGCATCCTGTACTCATCACACTGAATTGAAGTTTTCCATTAATTCTGCAGTGATCAGTGACCAACACAGAAGCAGAGGCTGTGTCCTCTACCTCTAAAATCTCAGGACCTAGCCCAGTTCCTGGCACACCGTAAATGCTCATTACCTGATTGCTGAATGAATGAATGAATGAATCTTAAACTTTAGGAAAGGAGCAAGGAATGCCAGGAAATTGTAATTGGGAAAAGACAGATAGTACACTGTATATCAATTCTTGTCTCTAAATAGAAGGGGACTGATAGAACAATTATTTATTAAATAGTTGTTGTATGCCAGGGCATTACATATGACATCTTAAGCATTTTGAATTAAGTATTCTTAATCCCATTTTAGAGATTAAAAATCTTAACCAAGATACTAAGTAACATACCCAATTTTACAGCAAATAAATGGAAGAGCTGGAATTTGAATCTTAGGGCTCTGACACCAGAGTTCCTATTCTCTTCCCTTCACCCAAGACTGGGTAGATTTAGCCTACCCTAGCTTTGTTCTATTTTAGGACTTACCCATGCACACCATGTCCATAAAACCCTGTCAAGCAGTGGTAGGAAAAAGTCAGGATTGCTCTGTCACTAAGTTGGCTTAGAAAAAGCATGTATTTCATCTGGAGCTGGCTACACTGATAGGGCTTGGCTATAAGATACCCCTTGAAAGAATGGTCTTGGTTTCTAGGTCAATTGTTCCTGATGAGCGTTCGTTCATACCTCATCAGAGTGATGCATGGAATCTCATTAGTTGCATCCCTTCTGTGATAGGCCTCCGGAGAGCATGATTTACTCTTTGGTGCTTGCTGCTGGCTGTCAGCATGATTCACCCAAAATTGACAAGAACCTGCTTCATTAATGCAGCTACAATCCCACCTCTCTGTCGCTATGGTCATATGTTACCAGTTTGTTTGCTGATCAGCTTCTCCCGGGCATCTGCTTTAGTGATGCCCAGAGCCCTGGATTTCTTTAGGGTGAGTTTACTTCCCTTTCTACCTCCAACCCCCAGACCTTCAGTGGCTCTCCATCTGAACACACCGTTGTTTTTTAATAGAGAATGATTTATAAAAATGAACTTTCTTTTTAAATATGACACATTTTCTGAACATAACCAAATATAGCAAAGATCCATAGAGTGACATAACAGCAATACTTTCAGGAAATGAAGGCACTTTAGAGAGACAAAGTGACCCAATAAGGAGTCAAGAAATTTCCCACATAGTGTGTGTATTAAGCAAGCCACAACAATCTTGCTAATCTTCAGTTTTCTCATCTGTACAATAGAAATATTAAGAAATGCCCTGCAGATTTGCAACGAGGATTGAATTGAGTGTTTGTGTGTACCAGGAACTCATATTAGAGTTGCATCTTATAATAAAATGAAGGTATGATTCATGTTTTCACCATAGATTTATACCTCATTTAAAAGATGAAAAAAAATCATCTTTTAAATTTAGGTGCAACCCCAATACTGCATTTTGTTTGCAAATGCAAATAGATGATAGATCCTTACTCTGTCATCTTACTCTGAATGTAGCTTTCCGAACTATAGCTCTCTTTAACTTCTTTATCAGTGAATAAAGTACTGATAATACTGATCTCCTTATTTTAGCCTCAAATTGTGGCCTTTTCTAGTCTTTCAAAGATATTCGATGTTTAATCAGCATTAGCCATAAAATAATTCTGAGAAGGTTACCGAACATAATCATTTCCAAGTAGCACTATCTCCCTGTACCTACTACCACTACTCATGATAATGATAATAGCACTTAATCAATATAAAGCATTTATTCTTTACCAAGCAGTGTTGTAATCCCTTTGTATTTACTCAGTTAATTACCACACATGCATGCACATACATATAAACTATATTGCACAGAACTATTATCCCAAATTTACACATGAAAGAATGAAGCACAAAGCAGTTACGTAGCCTCTCCAAGGTAATAGAGCTACTAACTGATGAACCTGGAATACAAACCCTGGTACTCAGCTCCAGGACCTGTACTCTTTTGTTATTGTTGTTTGCCTGATGATACAATTTTTAATTTTAATTTTATTTATTTTTATTGAAGTATAGTTGATTTACAATATTATGTTAATTTCAGGTATACAACATAGTGATTCAATATTTTTATAGATTATACTCCATTTAAAGTTATTAAAAACAGAGTCCATACTCTTAACTTCCATGCTACATAGCTTCTCTAACTTGGAAAACAACACGTGCAAAACTGCACTTGGCTTTCCTAGATAAACATACAACTTCGATATACATTTCAATTTTTAAGAATATATCCAAAATATTTTCTCCAGAGTGGCCTCCAATTTAGGAAGATTACTAGAGGATCTATCGTCAAATTATATTTGAAAACTTAATGCTATTGTCAGTATTTATTTAGTTTAAAAGCCTACATCTCAATTGAAACTGTTTATGTTAATAATACTTGCTTCTTTTTATTTTGGGATATCTCTTTCAAATATCTTTTGCTTTTATTTATCATGTATTCCTTTTATAGAGCCAATTTGTTTCCCTTTTATCAGGCTTAAAATAATTATATTCAAATTGGCAGTGGTATTTCAACACGACATATGAAAATAGAACAATAATGCCTAATAATTATTGAGAATTCATTTTGTGTCAGCAACTGTGCTAGGATGTTTTCCAGATATCATCTCATTTTGTACCAACTTTGAGAGGTAGAGTTTATTTCAGTGTTTTCACATGAGGATATATAACTTGACAAAGGAAATCCTGATGCTAAGTGATGAAGATGCAAGCCCAGGTCTGTCTGATGCAAATTCATGTGCTTTTCACTCTGCCACCTTGTCCCTTCCCTTAACAGCACAAGGGAGAAAGCAAAGATGCTGGGGCTGGAGAAGGTAATGTGGAAAGAGATAGCAGAGGGGACCATGGGACAAGAAAGGTACAAAATCCTCAAAGTTGGAAAGTGAGAAAAGACCCCTCATGCAACCCACAGCAGTTGGCACATAATGTTGAAACTACTTAGGTCACTTCTATGAAAAAGCTGATACTTGGCTTTGGTTCTCACTTTTTATTTCTTCAAAATATAAACCTCTTTTATTAACTGCCTCAACCAGACTAGCAATTGAGCTGTATAGAGATTAGAAAGCAACTGGACAAGACAATTTAGAATTTCTCTTTTAAGTTCTTTTCTAAAGAGGCAACAGAGTATTTACATTTATTATTTCTTTTATCCTTAAACACACTCTTCAAAAATAGTGAAAGAATTAAGATTTACCCAATAACTTTATGATAGAGCCAGCACCAGACCCAATTTTTCTGAATAGGAATGTTTCTCTGAACCAAACTTATCTAAGACATTAGAACTATTCAAAATAAGACCTAGAATGACCTCAGAAATCATCAAAGAATCACTCCTTCACTGCAGAAAAGAGCTTCATTAAGAACTCCAGGAATATAAATAGCCATTCTGTTTTTAAAGGCCTTAATGGGAGGTAATTATATGACCTTCCAGTCTCTCATTCCAGCGCTCTAAAATGTTTCTCTCACTAAAACTGAGGGAAAGCATCAGTATTTTCGTTCTTTCTGGCAAATATAGGAGCGAGAGAGTCCCTGAAGCCAAACTCTATTGGCAATCAGAAAAGTGCTTTTAGAAAGCTCAGGCACATATCTGTCCAAGAAAGCTTCAATGGCTGAAGACAGCTGGGTGCTTAATATGATAAAATCCTTAGTCAAACATATGGTCTTCTCCACATGATAGTACTTTCCTATAATAACTTTCCCAATTTTTTTCACATAGAAATCAAACTGTTTATTTAAGCAATACAATACAGAAAAACAGTATGTGCTATGTATTTAACATATTTGTACAGAAATATTTTTGCCATTATAATAAGGGATCTAAAATATGCACATCATTTATTAGAGCTGAATGACATGTATCTGTGGAATGCCTGGCTTGAGTTTGTCCACAGACCAGGGTAGGGCAATTTTTAAGGGACCTCTTGTTAAAGACTATGATAACAATTCAGGAAGATGGGAACATCACAGATAGGTCGGACTACATCAAAGGTGGTATCATCTTGGGTGCACCTAACACACCATATATTGATCGCAAGATTACAAAGCAATCCCAGAGGGATGCACATACAGAAAGATGTTACAGGCCAGAAATTCTTGGAGAACTAGGAACAAAGACACCCCTGTCCCTATACCCTTGTACTGAACAAAAAAAATCTTCTGTGATGCAGGTGTTTCAAGAATCAAAAAGTTGTTCAAATTGCTTTTATATTGTTATATGCTATGTATCAGACCCTTGTTTTACCATTGACCCAAACTTTACCATTGACTTCCATTTCAAAGACTACTTTTTTCTTTAAATGAGGATATTGGGCAGCCTAAAAGTGAAGCAAATAGAATTAATGTTCAATTGAAATAGTGAAAGAAGAATTTAAGTGAGATTAAATGGAAAGGAAAGGAGGAAAAAGGAAGGACTTGGTTATGTTGGCAGAAAAGATGAATGAGAAGTTTACATGAGAATCTTTGTGTTGGACAATTCAGACAATAGTTTGTACCATTAAAAGAATCTGGAGGTCACAAAAAGTACTGAATTGGGGTTAGTTAAGTTCAATCTTATATAAACTTGGGTAAGTTCAATTTGGCTTTAAACACTGGTTTTAGGTATAAATGTTTAATAAGAAAAGAGGTGATAGAACTTGTGAGAGACTTAAGACTGAAAATGTAGATTTGGGAAAAGTGAATTTTCCAGAGGAGACTCTGTTGAGATAAAGCCAAGGATACTGCCTTGAGGACCATCTATATTTAGGGAGGGAATGAAAAGTCAGAGAAAAAGAAAGAGGATCAAAGGCAGGGGACATTTCTCTCAGAAGATGCAGCAACCATTTCAAATGACAGATGTCATGGGTTGGATAACTAGTGGTCATTGCTAACTTTGAAAAGAGCAATTCCAGTACTTGTTTATGATAGAAAACATCCTAAATGCTTAAAAACTGAAGATTAAGTCCTGAAGTTATGGTACATAACAAAATACTAAACAACCATTAAAAATCATATTTTCAAATAATAAATGAGACTTGTTTTGTGGCCTAGTATATGATCTATGCTGGAGAATGTTCCCTGTCCACTTGAAATAAATGTGTATTCTGCTGTTTCCTATGAGCTGAGTAAGTTTCCGTGCTACAGAGATATGCAAAAATTAATATTAATATATTAATTTTAATATTAAATATTAATATACAATTAATATTAATATACAATTAATATTAATATAAAATTTCACAACAGTATATATATATGATTATATACACACATATATATAGCACAGTGTATATATAGTATATATATATGTATAGTGTGTGTATATATATATATATATATATATATATATATATCTCATAGTGTACATGTATAATCCTCTTCTAAAAGGAAATCAAGATTAGGATGAGGGGCTTCAAGAGATGGAAGCTACCTCCATGAACCAAAACCATCAGACACTGGAAACCTGATTATTTCTTTGTATCACAGGATAAGACTCCCTTTAGCTCAGTTAGGTTTGAGAAAGCTAACTTTGGGTCCCCTGGCTGATGAGTCCAGTAACTAATGCACTTCTCATGAATTTCCATAAATTACAATATTAGGTTAACTTTTAATTTTGTGAGGGATACCTTTTGCTTTGGTAATTGAAGAACCTGGAATAAATTGAATACAGGTCTTTTAGCTCCCAAACTGTATGGTCTGTAACAGAAGCAGACTTTAGCTATTATTTGTGTATAATGACTTATACAAAAAGCCCACTGAATTTTTGAGGAAGAAGGGACCTTGGAATTCATCTACATTAGGGCCAGACAAGTAATAATCATGTGAATCAGACAGATTGTTAGGATTAGAGAGAGTATGGGACGCAGGGTGGAATGTCAAGTGTGCGTTCCCTCTAGAGGATTTAAAAAGGAAAACTGTGTGCATTATGCCAAAGGAGAGAGAAGGAAGAATCAGCCAGCAGACACCATGGGGGACATTTTACCTCATTTTTACAAGTAATAATATTTGATACTCATATACATAAGTGACTCCAGGTATATTAAATAACTCCCAGGGCCCAATTTTCTAGCCCCCTGTTCAACCACACCTTTATGCCCCTGACCTTGTTGTCAATCATTTGTAAGCAGTCATTCTGTCTCCCAGCACATTGAAATATTACACCCTTATCAGATCAGCGTATTGCACCCACTCCATCCATTCTTTAGCACTTACTGTACTATAACCACTGAACTTCCCGAGAAAGAGAAAAACAGATAACATGGATGGTCTCCATTAGACACACCTTCACTTGTTTAAAAATGCATTACCTGTATGGAGGTCTTCAAAATATTAAAAATAAAACTACCACATGATCAAGCAATCCCACTACTGGGGATATATCCTAAGGAAATGAAATCAGTATCTTGAAGAATTTGTCCACAATAGCCAAGACAGCGAAACAACCTAAGTTCATCAACCGATGAATGAATAAAGAAATGTTGTATAAATATGCAATGCAATATAATTCAGCCATAAAAAGGAAGGAAATCCTGTCATTTTTGACAACATGGATGAACCTCGAGGGTATTATGCTAAGTGAAATAAAGCAGAAAGAGAAAGACAAATGCTATATGATCTCACTTATGTGTGGAATCTAAAAAAGAACACACAGAACCAGATTGGTGTTTGCCAGGGACGGGGGATGGGGGAAATGGGGAGATGTTGGTCAAAGGATACAAACTTTTAGTTACAAAATGAAAACATTCTGGGGATCTAATATACGGCATGGTGATTATAGTTAATAATACTGTATTTTATATTGAAATTTGTTAAGAGAGTAGATCTTAAGAGTTCTCACCTCCCTCACACACAAAAAGATAACTACAGAGGTGATGAATGTGTTAATTACCGTGATTATGGTAATCATTCACAATGGGTAAGTATATCAAACCATCACACTGACACCTTAAATATATATAATGTTTATTTTTCAATTATACCCTAATAAAGCCTGGAAAATAATGCACAACCTTTTGTTTCAACTTCCAAATAGTTAATGATTACACACATTTATGAATATTTAGTTAATAATATTGGCAGTAGTACAAATATAGCAAATTATGGCTCTGGATAACACTGCAGTATTAAATAGATTTAAAACAGTAGTCGTGGTTTCGTGGGAAAAGTACTGAACCTAAAGTCAGATACCCATGGTTTAAGCCCTGACTCTGACATTTACTTTCTATCTGACATTAGGCCAAGTAACTTCACTTCCCAGTTTTCTTATTTGCAAAAGGGTAACTCAATAACGCCAACCTATGACCCAGAGTTGATGAAGAATTAAAAGCCTTTCCTTCACATACTTTACAAATATTTCTACATATAGGTGAAATTTTTAATTTTTCACAATTTTCCTTTAAGAAATAAACTCATAATTATGTTTGAAATTGTCACTGTATACTTTCTCATTCTGGTTAAATAAGCTCATGTATAAGTTTTAGTAACTTAAGCCAGACTCATCTCCAATGACAAAACCTGTTCTGACAGTTATAAACTGAATTAAATGACAAGCAACGGCCTGCCTTTCTCATTTATGGGAATCACAAGGCATTAACATCATTTACTGCCAGTTACAAGTTTATACAGCAGTGTTGAAGCCAACAGGGAAACAATACAGACTATGCAGCTCCTCTTGATATCTCAAAAAATATGTAATATCTCCAAGAATATGCAATACTCATTTTAATTGGAAATATGAGCCAAGGCATAAAGCACTTACAAAGTCATTTTCAAGTTCCTGAGCAAGTTTTTGGTAAGAAGC
Organism: Kogia breviceps; assembly: GCF_026419965.1. Lineage (NCBI taxonomy): Eukaryota > Metazoa > Chordata > Mammalia > Artiodactyla > Physeteridae > Kogia > Kogia breviceps. The sequence continues at coordinate 62,665,564 of NC_081318.1, read as the reverse complement.
TACCTGAAAAGTCTTTATATTTTTATTTATTTAACATATGTTATTTAATTTACTATTTTAAGTTAATTGTTTCTTTTTTTGTACTTGGTGTGTACCAGATATCTATGTTTTCCTCAGTTTTAAGATGCATAACTCTATGTGTCAGTCATACTTTGTAGTTTATTATTTAGAAACATGTACAATGAATTATTTTAATATTATAAAGGACTTAGGGCTTCTTATCATTTAGGAAATTTAAAACTTAGCAATATCATTATACTTGAGGAATTTTTATCTCAATTTGGTTATTTCTTTTAGTTGTTATATATTTTGGGTATAATTGGACCAAAATCATTAATTCCATTTACATTTTGTTTTGTCTTTGTTTTGCAGTGCATTTTTAATGCCCTCCTCTTTATCTATTAATTATAACTCAAGGCAGTTGTTAGATTTAACTAGATTGCATTCTTTTGATACATCTGGATTTGATGAGTCAAATTGTTATTTAAGAATCAGTAGATGTGAGATATTATCACTTTGAGATTGGTGTTACTCAGGATGAAAAATATGACTTTTTATAACCCATCCTCGGTCCCAGCTATTCTCCATCAATATCATTTTGTGTGTTGTAACTTTAAGAGAAGGGTGGGAAAGGGAGGGTGGGAGGGAGGAAGATGCAAGAGGGAGGACATATGGGGATAAATGTATATGTATAGCTGATTCACTTTGTTATACAGCAGAAACTAACACACTGTTGTAAAGCAACTATACTCCAATAAAGATGTTAAAAAAAAGAGAGAGAACTAAAATTTTCAAATCCATATTGTGAGGATAAAATAACTGATGGAATATTCTAAGGTTACAAAATGAAGACACCTCAATATTCCAAGTTATTCTTGCTTTGACTACTTATTATTCAGACATGATCTGGAGAGGGAGTAATCATGCTGCTGTCCTTTTCTACGCCACTGAGCAGCTTCTTAATCAAAAGAGATTACCTGAGGAAATGATCACTCCATCTAAGGTTATGTTATGTATAATGGCATTAGCCACTTTTTAAAAAATAAGGGACTGATATATAAATTATGTCCTCTGCTTTTCATGAAATTGGCACTTCTCTTCATTTGTAAAAGTAACCATTTTTAAGATGGAAAATTTTGACACACAGAAGACAAATAGGAAAACTAAAAATCAAATATTTAAGCTTCAAACCTAAACCTTAAACTGGTTCCTACACTGCATTACAAAGATGTTTGCCTACTTCCAAACCTATTATTGGAAGGGTTGTGAATCGTTTCTTTGTCTGGTACTGCTGCTTCAATCATAGATAAATATTTCACAATTATTCTTGTGCCAAAGAAGCCTTCAACTGCTGTTATTGAAAAGGATTTCTGTTCTAGTGAGTGGCTTCACTGCTGTCCAATTCATTTTAAATTTACATTTCCTGTCCTCAGATGCCAAAAAGTGAGTTTTACATTTGAGGCTTATTGATCTAAAAAATTCAACAAGTTTGCAATTGTAACTATTTTCAAAACTTATAGTTACTTGAATGTAGGAGAGTTCTTCTTAATATTGAGCAGCGATGTGTTAGCTGTGCACACTCTGTGTTCCTGCTTAGTGTCCTCTTTCAGAAGTTTCACATATGTATTTATGAAAGTTAATGTATAGTTTTAGTTTGTGCCCTTCTCTACTCCTGACTAGTTCTGTGACCATTAGACGGGTACTCAACTTTTTAAGTCTCACTCCTTATCTGGAAAATAATAGCAACAACAAAACAAACTAGTGCCTATCCAGCAGGGTAGTTTTAAGGATTAAAATGAGATAATGCACATAAAACATTTTCCCAGGGCTGACACATAACAAGATGCTAGATATATGTTAGGCCATTACCATTATCATATTATGAGCAATTTAATTAATTTAAAGTAATATTGCCTGTTGCAGAAAGTAACACAGGGTTTTTTCCAAGCACGATTATGCCATTCTTATGTGTTGCCAAAAGACTCTACACCAATCCCATCCCAGAACTTCTCTCTGTATTGTGGAGTGTCCTGAATTGCTCATTGGTGTGACCACTCACACATCCCTAGCACTGGATGATGAGTGTCTCCAAGGCTGAGACTATCTGGTTTACTGCGCATCCCCAGGCAACTTCACAATAAGCAATAATTTTGAGTTGGTTAAATAAAGAAAGAAATGCATTTATTACTAGATTATATTAATCCATTCCTCTTAAAGGCTATTTCCTGCTGATTTTTAATAAAGGGTCTAAGAAATAACAACCCTTAGTACGGGGGACATCCAAAGGTTTTCTGAATAGTAATATTTCCTGGACTAAGAAACCTGTTTAGGTTCCTTTTTACCTTTACTTAGTTCTTGGCAGTAGCACTGTGGTTATCTTCCTTTTTTAACTATGTTAATTAGCCTACAAAGCCTCCAGGGCTCTCCCACAGTCCATCAGGTAGGGCTCAAAACCATCATAGACTCATAAAGCCACCTGTCATTTGGCTCCAAGTCATGAAACAAACCCAGTTGCCAGTTTACCCAGTTCAAACTTTTCTACTTCAGCCAAAAAATAAAAAATTGTTCTCATGCCAACTTTCCCTCTACCATTCTTCCATGAGTCACAGCATCCAAATATTAAAGATCTCATACAAATCTTACCTGTATAATTTATCATTTCTTTTAGACTATTCAAAACTAATCTACCCTCTCCTAAAATATTCTTATACAATCAAACAATTCTGCCTCACATTGTTTTATAGATACTTTATTCTATATTATTTTATTTTCTCATATGTAACCTAAATTGGTTGACCTTTTTTTTCATACTAGGGTATAAATACCCGGAGAGCAGGTCCATATGTAATATTATAAAATAATAGACTTCTGAGTGAGAGCTGGATATAAATAAGTTGTTATAAATAACTGGTGTTATAGGAACAAGGATGGGTTTCAAATGACTTTTTTAGTCTTACTTAATTGTATATTGTACAAATCAATGAAAAGGATAGATAAGGGGCTTATTTTTTTTAATGTTTGAATGTGGCCACATTTAATCTACATTTTTAAAAAAATCTCAAAATCAGTTCATAACCAGCAATCAGAATAAAACAAAGTTTCCTTGGTGTGGTGTGCTTCATATCACAGTAGATTTATTGCAGCTGTGGTTACAATCTGTTCTGATATGATAAACATATTAAAACTCAAGAAAGACTTCCTTAAATTCTTAACACTACTAATATTCTAAATGGAAATTTGTTCATCCATTGAGTACTTACTATAAATTAGACACTATCATAAGTACCAAGGATAAAAAGATGAATAAAACATAGCATTAGGAAGTCATAATTGAGGTGCTTAGATAATATATGAACATATAAGTATTAGGATTAATTTGATTCAAAATTTATACAGAAAGTATACGTGAATGTACCTATTCGTTATACTGTATTTCCAAACTCATCAAATACTTGTCTGAAAATGGGTGTGTAAAGTGAAATTAATTTTGAATTGTTGCATTTTACCGAATTTTTCTTCTCCTTCTCAGCATTCGCATTCTTATTGAGCCCAAGAAAATTTTAACTTCTGAAGCTTATGATATTGGAGCTTTCTTTGATGTCTCTTGCTGTTAGACTGTTGATTATAAATGATACCTTATTCTCCAGCCTGCTTCCCTTCTAGCTGCCATGACATCATCTCTGATTTGGCGGGTCCCCACTCCACCACCCCCAGCCCTGCCTCTACCCACTGCCTCCTCCGCTCTCACATTTCTTGTCGTTCCCAAGACAAGTGCTCAGACCCTTCCTGTGTACAGAAAAGTCCTGCAAATCACTGCTGAAAAGCAGTTAGGGATGACCAAAAACAACCTAATTGGAGGAGTTTCAAAATCTCTTACAAAATTATCAAAGCCAACTGTCCTGGCTATTCCCACCCACAATGAGTTCTCTCACTTTAGAATTCGTAGCTCATTTTGCTTGTAATATTTCTTTGTCATTTATACTATCTTATGTAATTTATGGTACTGTTTTTTGCTCTTTTAATTCAGAATTGCATGTCAAACGTTTGTTGGCTTTTATAGGTAAAATGCTGTGTTACGTAGATATTATGAGACTAAGAAATGAGTGAAACACAATTGCTGCCCTTAAATAGCCAAGACTATATGTCCTATAGCAGCTAGTACAACATCATCTGCCTAAAAGTTCAATAAATCTTAAAGAAAAGAGGCACCAGCTATGGAAACTCAGTGCTTATTCTGCCATACATAACTGAAATAAGGACCAAATTTTTAAAAATGCATTAATGGATTTATAAAGAAGAACTGTAAATCCATTGATGAAGAACTATAAGTTGACAGACAACATGTAGAGGGGTTAAGAGCATAGTGAGAAAATGAATAAGATGGACCTCAGCCAAATACTGGCTCTACTGCTTATAAGCTAACTGATCTTAGTAAAGTTACTTAATTTATTTGAGTCTATTTTCTCATCTCTACAATGGAGATCATAATACCTCACTCACAGAGTAATAAAAGAGCAATGAGATAATGTAAATAAAGTAATTTACTCAGTGTCTAGCACATATTAAGTATTTTAAAAACAAGCTTATATTCATTATTCATTTACTCTACAAATATTACTAAATACCTAGGGTGTGTTTTTGTAATACAAAAACAAATAATATTTCGATATTCACTGTCAATCACCCTTACTATTCATATTATCAGGAGTAAAGTAGATGAGTCTTCCTTAGCAACATTTCCTACATGTCTGCCTTCTACAAGCAACCAAAACATACACCTAAACTGAAGCCAGTGATGTATGTCATTTAAATTAAGAGCATTCATTCAATAAAATTTTATCTTACATCTAATTTGTGCCAGGAAATTGTTGTGCACTGGAGATACCAGAGATCAGATGCTACCATCTCCTATATTTTTTTCATGTACTCAGAAATTGGTCAATTTCCAGAAAAAAAAGACACAGTGGAGAGTCTCGCCCTCATGGGTAGCTGAATTTTTCTGACTATGCAATAAACAATCTGGATAATTATGGTTTCTTGCCTTTGGATCTTCCAAACAGCTTTCTTTGCATTTCATTTTCCTTATATTATGAGACCCAATCATCCACCCACCTCCCCACCCTCCACCAGGGAGACTGTCAAAATCATTCAGCCAGTAATGCCCCAAACCCCTTCTTTCATATTCCCACCCTGAATATCCAAATCTCCAGCTCAGAGAGACAGATCGAGTCACGATGGATGTCAGTGGGAATGATTTGGAGCTGACAAAGGTATTACATCTACAGTACCTCCCCCAAAACTCAAAGTTTATGGCTAAGCAAAGAGGTGACTTGAGTGGGAATGAAAAAATTAGCAGAGATCAGACCACCAAAACTGTAGCCATTGCCTCGTGCCTCATGGAAGGTTTTATGGGCTACACAAATCCTTCTGTCAATAGCTGGGGATAAGCTGATTTCCAAAGGAGTGAGTTTTCCCTTTGCACCTGAATCCCTCAGTGTGACACTATATAGTAATAAATTTGTATTATATGTTCCTTAAGTAGAATGTGGTCTTAATGGTATAAATTCAAATTAGGAATAATAAGATAATCATATTCATTTTGTAACCTTTTAAAAATCAGATCATTTTCAGAACAGTCGAGCTGTAATAAGTGCTTGTCCCTTCTCTCTTTGTCTTTAACTCCAGCTAAAAGTCCTCCTGGAATGTCAGTTAAAAATGTAAATAATAGTTGGAATCTGACCTTATGAAAACTGTAGTAAGTGAGTCACTGGAAAAAAATCTAATAGAGTTTTTTTTTTTTTTTTCCAAAAAGAAAAAAAAAATATATTGAACACTAATTCTTAATTCTCCCAGGAAAAATGGCAGAAGATATTGAGAATATCCAAAGCAACTTGAAGAGTTTGTCAAGCGTTAAAGGCTAGAGAGACCTTTGATTTCTAATGTCCTCCTGGTATTTCATCTTCTTTAAATAGATTTATATATCAAGAGAGATGACAAAAGCAAAACTACAGTGAAAGCCCAATTGAATCCAACATGGTTAACTAACTGTTGTGTTAATATTACCACTTTTAGTCTACATTTTCCTAATGATAACAGTTGACCCTGGCCACTCAAAAGTACATGGAGGGGAAATAGTCACCTGTGTATTATAAGAAATGAAAACAAGAAAACATCCAATGGTACATCATCTTTCTGATAAAATGAAAAATCCTCTTAAAAAGTTCTATCAGTTTATGGGACAACTTGACAGTTAAGAAAAGTCCCTGAGGAGGTAGATAGGCTCCCCTTCTGCAGTTGAGAGGGCAAACATTCCCCAGAATCTAGAGGAGAGAAATGAAATATAGATTGTTAGTACAGACTATGCTTAATTGAAAATCCTGACATTCCTACGATTGAGAAAACAGTATAACATATTTAAGGGAAATCAGAACCAGAAGCTGAGAGACTGCATGGATGTGTGTATACCAACAAGGTTTGAAGTCATTTGAGTCAGTCTTAAGAACTGTTTTATCATAGTGCAAAGCCTCCCTGTTCAGAGCTGTCAAGCACTGTAGAAATCATCTAGTCAAACTCTGTTTTATGGTTGAGGATATAGAAGCAACACCGCACAGAGCACCACTGGAGTACAAAGTGGCTTTTTAAAATTCTACCACCAAAACAACTACTAAAACATATATAGCCTATAAGAGTCAGATAAAATTATACTGTAATTTGTATGTACCAAAATGTGTTCAGTTAGGAGCATTTATTTTGAATGAGTGACATGAAAAGATGACTCTGAAGTAAATACCTATGAATAATTCCAGCTATGCTTTTAGATTTCTACAAGAACAGTAATTTCTCTGTACAATCAGTGTCTCCAAACAAAAGCACAGAAACCTAAGAGTCACTTGTAGCATTAAGGAGTAGAGGGATGGAGAAATACACCTAAGGATGTTTTCCCTTAAGTTGTATAAAAAGGATCATCTACAGACAACAAACTAAGGTACCTATGTGATCATGGGAGAGTAGGTCACCCAAAGAAGATATTATTTGAATGCTACTCTCCCAAAATAAGCTCCTTATAAGCAGAAATTTATCTATCCTTTTATTGCTAAACTCTGGTGCCTAGAATAGGGATTGGCACATAGTAGATACTCAGACCATGTGTTTAATAAATTAATGATCTTAGAAACCTCCTGAAATTCTAGTAACTGAGGATTAGTATAGTGAATCTTGGCATATCCATGTAATTGAATTTGAACAGATATAAAATATGTTCTAGAGATATATTTATTGATATGGATAGATGCCCATGATAGAGGTTTCTCTCTATGATGTAGGTTGAATGAATAAAAAGAGATTATAAAATCATAGGAAGTATGATTCCATTTATTTCTATATCTAAGATAAATAAAATATGTAATGGCTCTATTAACATATAAACACTTTGAGGAGTATATATCAAAGTGTAGTATCAGTTATTTCTGGGTATGGGGACATTGGTGATTTTGTTATAGCTTTTTCTAATTTCTATGTTTTATAATAATAATTTATTGCACGTGGAATTTTCAAATCATTTTTAAAGGAAGCTTGGCCCAGTGAATTTTTACATGGAAGGCTGATTTGGTCAAGTAAAGGTTGAGGCTAAAGTTAGGAGCTCCAGAAATTGAAAGTCCTTCATAGAATGGCGAAAACATAAAAACTGATTAAAAGAAGTAAAAATCCTCTGGGATTAAAAAAAGAAAAAGAGCAGGGAGTGGGGGTGTGAGGATAAATGTCCCTATGTTGTTCTGTGTGCCAGAAAAATAATACCAATAAAAAGTCAAAGTAGGAAAGACTCTCCAAAAGAAAATTATACTCACTCTCAATAATTTATAGACTACACAAAAAAAGAGGATGAGATAAACACTTTAACCATAAATTATCCATTACAACTGTTTTCAAAAATGTATTGAAAAATGCTTCTAGTGTTCTGATAAAGATCAGAGAGTTGATAAAAATCTGATTTGGAAGGGTTTTGAAACATTTTCCTTCAAGTATCACAACATATGATAAAGACAAAATACGAACTTGAAATGATGAACCAAAGTTACATGTTCTAAAGTCAATCATCCAAAAGACTTGCAGGTACAGAGGAATTCTATCTGACAACTTAAAATTACAGAATTCCAAAATAAATCTCATCTTTTGCATAAATCTTCAATGATTTGTTTCCAACATTTTATCCATGCAGTTTGTTTATCTTCTTCACATTTGACCTCACAATCAGTACAATGAATGTCTAATTAAAGCTAATATTTGCTGCTTTGGCTCATCTTAATGGCTTCCACTTTGTTGCAATAGCACTGTCATTTCTCTTTTTCTAGTCATTGCCTATACACTACTGAATAATGACAGGCATGTTGTCAAAACTGAACTGATGGATGTAAGAGAATATTGTCATGTGGCAATGTAAAATATTTATTAAAATGGCAAAGAGAGCATAATGTATTGTAATATGTAGACAGGCAAGTATTTTTAAAGTCAAACATAAGAAGAAGAGGGCTGCAAAGACCCCACTATATTCTCATACCTCTGGAAGTAAGGTTAGGCAGGTATTATAGAAGACAAAGTTGAAACATAGAAATTGACCAACTTGCAACAATGAAAAGATGATATTAAAACTCAGACTGCCTATCTTGCTGATTATTGCTCATTTGAAGAGACTGAGTCTTTAGATCACAAGACAGTCTTTTAAATTTTATAGAAATCTCATGTGGTAGAGGCTTTTTTAATTGAATCTGCTTTTTCTATATAGATGAAAATCACCTAGTAAACCTTCATACTTTACTAAGAAGTCTTTTAATTTGTCATATTTTCAGCTAATAATTTCATTAGGAAAAGAAGAATAAAAGAAGACTTGGAAGTTTTTAATTCATTTTAATCTCAAATTTTGCAGATAAAGCATTAAGAACAAAAGTCGCTGGATAACATTTTTCTATATCACTCAAAGGCTGCATCTTTTTCTCTTTTAAATAAAAAGAAATTAAAATAAAAATTGTTCACTGCTTCCTATTTGTATAGCTGCCCCAAAATACCAGCAACACAGGTCCTGAGTCATGAAGACAGACACCCCAGGTGAATGGGTTTCACTAAGTATCACTGTCCCCAATATCCAGTTTACACATTACACATCACAGCTTCTCAGCCCCTCCTTAATTTAAGCCCTGCTTACCTGTACAGAGAACAGCAGGGAAAAGGGGATGGAGAATAAAAGAGCATTTGTAGCTTCTTTTTCTGGCAAGGTGGCGGATTAGACATCCCCAAGATATCCCCGCTACCAAACACCAAAAATATTTAAATGTATATCTGATTCTGCAAACAAGTAAGGAAAATACTCATAAGAGAATAATGAAGTAGGAGTAAAATAGAAAATTGTAAGCAATAACTTAAGCCTTTGGCCACAATAAGGGTGTCTGCTAGTCCAAGAAATCTATTTCTAATGTAGCCAATGAGGACAAGAAACAAGGCCTTGACTCACTTGCAGTGGACTTGGAACCTGGGCACATAAAGCTGGAAAAAATCCCTCTCTAAAGGGTTACACAATCAGTGAAAAAGTAAATTAAAAAGAATCCACCCTCCAGAAGGCTCTTGGCTGGAGGAACAGACTCCATACTGCTGAGAGCTGTTCCAGAGGGATGCTGCCAGAGGTCCTGTTGGAGCAGAGGATGACTTACCACTTATGTCTGTTGGAGACTTGTTGCCAGATAAGAGACTGTCTCTCCTACTGAGACTTCTCCTTGGAATAGTCCATTACTCTTTTTCCCTACTTTGACTAATCTGTGTTGTATGCTAATTGTGTCCAATAAGCTAAGTAATTTGTGATTTTTTTTAAAAATCCACCCTCCAGAGGGAGACGGTAAGGAAATATTTTTCATGGTCTTCGTTCTGTATGTGTTTGTGTGTATGTCTGTGCACATACAGGGGTGTAGAAAGGCATAGTGGTTTTTGTCTGTGTGAAATAGGTGAGTTCAGTGTAAATTTTTAAATAAAGGGGAAAAATAAAATAAGATAAACATTGAATACTAAAAAAGGAAAGAAGTTTTTAATGTGAAAATCACATAATAAATAAAAAACACAAAAAGGATAGCAAAAATAAATTCAAATATATTGATAATCACAATGAGTCTAAACAGACTAAATTAACTAGTTAAAAGAAAATTTTACCCAGAGAGAATTTTAAATTTTTTTCAATCCAGCTTTGGGTTGTTTTAAAGAGATGTATATAAAGGTTAAGAAAAACTCTACAAAATATATCGATTAAATAACATCAAAAGCAAAGAGTATAAATATATCACAAAGACAGATTTTAACTCAAAAAAGCATAGTGGTGAAAAAAGTACTCATAATAACAATGCTTTAACCTAAGACAGGGACATACCAATTTGAAGCTTGTATGTATTTAACAACACAGCTTTAATTATATATAAAGCAAAAATAAATAGAAGTACAAGAAATTGACAAATTCACCTTCATAGTATTGGCTTTCTGAGTAGGTCCCTCTCTCAATAACTGATAGATTAAGCAAACAAAAGAAAAATGAATTAGGTTCAGATGTTTCCAAGGCTGTTTACACATTTGATCTAAAAAACATAGATAAAGAAACATAATAAACATAGAAGGCAAGAAAATAATATATATACATATATATAATGTATATATATATGGCACCAAACTGATCTTATTCCAGGTATGAAGATTAATATACCATTATCAAATTTATTAATGAATTTCATATTACCATATCTAACAAGAAAAATCATATGATCACCTTAACATATTAAGGAAAGTATATGGGAAAATTAAATTGATATTCATGATTTTCTTAAACTCAGAAATTAGGAACAGAAGGGAATACTTTGAACTTGATAAAAAATATAACCACAAACAATACAATAAAGCTTATAGGCATATTTTCTTAAAAGAAAAGGATGTTCTCTATTACCATAGCCAAGAAAATGAAACAAAATAGCTCAAAATAGGAAAGGAGGAAACAATATTGTCATTAGTCACAGATTATAAGCATAAAAAGCCTGAAATAATATAGACATACTGTAAGAATTAGTAAGAATTTAACAAGATGGTTTGATATGAAATAAATGCAAAAAAATCAATTGCACTTATATGTAACAGTCTTAAAGAGTTAAAATTGTGTCTCTAGTAAGTTTATTTACAATAAGAAATTAAATAAATAATAGGTACCTAGTAACACATCTAAGCAAAGTGGTGAGTGACCTTCACATAAAAAAATAAAATCTTTGCTAAAAGACATTGAAGAAGACCTTTTTAAAAATAGAGGAATTGCCCACATTCATGGATGATTATATTTAAAAGATGTCAGTTTTCCAAAATTAATTGATTTAATATGTATCAAAATCATACCTACAGGATTTTTAAAGGACTTAATAAGATATACTAAGATACACACAGAAAAGATAAGACATACACTGTAAATGTTAGCACTTATTATAAAAATAAGTACTTAGCACTTATTATAAAAATATAATCAACACAATATGGGATTAGCAAAAGAGATGACAAAGAGACAACAGAACAGAAAGAATTGGACCCACAAATACTATAGGTAAACTTGATACATGACAGGTGGAATTGTTGATCAGCAGGAGAATAACAGTGTTGGTAATTCCATTTGGAAAAAAGTCCATAAAATTGTGTAACTACCTTGTAACATACCCCAAAACTCAATTCTAGTTGGATTAAACACTCAAATATAAGAAATAAAATTTTTAAACTTTTAGAAGAAAATATAGAAGAATAACTTTAAGATCTCAAGATAGGGAAAGATTTCTATAAAAAGACAAAACTTGAAGAAAAAGATTGAAGAAATTAAAAGATGAACCAAAAATCAGAAGGAATGTATCAGTAGTAAGTACATTATGTATCATCAAGGAAGGATTGATATCTAAAATTTATTTTAGTAAATTCCTACAAATAAATTAAAAATACAAAAAGTGAAAAAATGTGCAAGTGATATAGAGAAGCATTGAATCGAAGAAGGAATTTGAATATCCATAACAAATGAAAAGATGCTCAAGCTTATTAGTAATCAAGAAATTGTAAACTAAAAGCACAGTGAAATATAACCTTATACACAACACATCTGCAGAAATTTAAAAGCTAAAAATGTTGCTGAGGGTATGGAGACTTGTAAACTTCTACATAAGACTTGTGGGAATGTAACAGTTACAATCTTTTGGAAAAATAATTTATCTAACAAAATTAAAGATGTGTATCTCATTACCCACTCATTCTAATCCTATTCATATGAGCTCTAAGAATTCTCCCACATGTATACTAGGAGAAAAGCAAGGGAATCATAGCAGTATTGTTTATAATTTTAAAAAATCTAGAAACCACTCAGATGTTCACCAACAAGAGAATGAACACTATCTTTATTCAGTGGAATACTCTATATTTGCAAAAATAACAAATGAACTAGAACTGCATTTGCCAGCAAGATGAATCTCACAAAAAGTAGAGTAAACAAAAAGGTAAGCTTCCAAAGAAGACAATCCATTTATGTAAAACACATAAGTATGAAAAATTAGATACAGTGTTTAGAGATATAAACATTTAGAGCAAAATCATTACGAAAAGCAAGGGAACAATTTGAAAAAAAATTTAAGTTAGAGGTTACCAATTGGAGAGGAGAGAGGTGTATTGGGCAGTAATACATGGTGAGAACCAATGGTTATTATACTCTTCTAATTCTTTAACAGTGTGGAAATTATCATATTACTTGTTATATTTAGATATTTTAGGTAATTTATATCTTTTTCAAAAAACTTTATCTTTTAAAGAATGTCACAAGATCAATTCGAGACAGATTGAGCACATTCTTATAAATTCCAATATGGCAGAAAAAATAGATCTTTAAAAAAGAATTCATCAAAGACTGTAGTCATCAGAAGAAAGGATGCCATAAACAAGCCAGAAATAGAAAAGAATTTCTAAAAGAGACAATAAAGATGGCACAAGCTAACAGAAAGAACAGTGAGAAAACTTCGACCCAAATGGCCTCAGAGAAGGCCATTGCCGAGGTGAGAACCTTTCTTCCCAAAGGAGCTGCAGAGAAACTCCAAGCTCAGGAAATTTAAAGAGCAGGATAATGGTCAGAACAATTAATTAAAAGACCATCCGTCAAACAGCAGCTGCTGTGCCAGTACTGGTCCTCCTTCTCTGAGACAAAAGCAAAGCAGCTGGAAACAGGGGCATTTGCTTTCCAGGATAAAGCCTTAAGAATTACTTTCCAAACAAAGGAGGGTCTTCCCTGAGAGAGCTTTTAGATGAGATATCCAGGCTGGAGGCAAAAGAAAACCAAATTTCCACAAAGGGAAGGGAGATAACTAAGTAGTATGTGAGGCCCAGAAGTGAACACACCAAACTTCTCCATCCCCAGAGCAGACTTCCATCCTGTTGTTGCCCAGGAACCCCAAGGAAAGCCTTCTATGAACATACACTATTGCTATCAGATCAAATGTAATACCAATACAAGACCAAAAGCATTAATGAGATAATATGAATATTTATATTGATAAAAGGCATAATCCACATACAGTTACAAATATTGTAAATCAAACAACATAGTATTCGAAATTAAAACTCTTAGATATATAAGAAGATATTAGCAAAAATTATAACCACAATGGGGCACATTAATATATTGCTCTGCAAAAATAGTAAAGTAATAAAATTCCAAGGGGGAGGGATAAATTAGGAGCTTGGGATTAACATACACACACTGCTATATATAAAATAGATAACCAACAAGAATCTACTGTATAGCAAAGGGAACTCTACTCAATATTCTGTAATAACTTATATGGGAAAAGAATCTGAAAAAGAATGAATGTACGTATATGTATAACTGAATCACTATGCTGTACACTTGAAACTAACACAACATTATAAATCAACTATACTCCAATAAAATTTTTTTAAAAAGACTTAGAATGAAAAAATAAGATTGTAAAATATCTCAAAAATATTTAAATTGGTTACATATTGAAATGATAATATTTTGGAAGCATGGGATTAAATGAAATATGATAATAAAATTTAAAAAATAAACAAAATTCTCAAAGTAAAACTTTAGTTATTTTAATACTAATTAATATTTACAATAAGTTGATGTGTTGAGAAATTTTGTATATGACAGAAATTACGTGTTATTTCAAATGTGCTTTGCAATAATTATAACAAAATCTGAATATGCATTAGGCTAATAAAAAAAACTCACTACATTCATACAAGTGATATTTAAACCATCCAAATTCTCAGATTTACAAAGGCTAACCAGAAATTTTCTAAAGGCTAACATAACCCAATAGCCAAACAGGAGGAGGAAAGCATGAAAAAGATAGTTTCAGAACATCTATTTTATGCATATTTATGTAAAATTATTAAAAATCAGCAACAATCCACCAGTTTCTTAATAAAACAGTGCATCATAGCTGCAGATGAATTCTCCAAGAATGCAAAATTATATGTACATATATGCATATATATTATTAAAAACTGATGCCAAAGTAGATTAGCATAAACTTAACACTTATTCCTGATGCTAATCATATTAAGCTAGAAATGAAAGGAAATTTTCTTAACTTAAAAGATATATGCCCAGACATCCATAGCAGAATACTAGGAATACTTCCATTAAAGTGAGTAAAAAGAAAAGGATTTCTGCTACTACAGTTACTATTCTCCATTGGTTTAGCTATCCCAGCCAATGAAATAAGGCAAGAAAAAATGAGGAATAAATATGGAAATATGGAACTATAAAGAGAAGTCATTATTTGTTGATGATAATATTGCCTATCTAAAATATACAATAAAATCAGCAGAAAACTTTAGAATTTAAAAATTCAGTCCAATGGCCAAACAAAAGACAACATTAAAAAATAAAAAAGCTTTTCTATATATTTTCAGTAGCTAATTTTTAAAACATTTAAAAGTCCCAGAGGGAACCAGTAATGCACTCCCACACTCAAAAGATCTACCAAATGCAGGGAAAAAATGCCTACCTAAGGCATATCATTTTAGTTTAAGAATGCCCAGGATTAAAAAAAAAATCTTAAAAGATTCCAGACAGAACTAAAGGGCTACCTACAAACAATTTGGAATGAGAATGACATCAAACTTTTTAACAGCAACATTGGAAGCTATAAGGTAATAAATCAATGTCTTTAAAAGTTCAAGAGGAAAATGACTCCCAAATTGAATGCTATCCTCAAGTATGAGGTAAGAATAAAGATACTTTTAGTCCTGCAAAGTCCGAGAAAAAAAATGTACCTCTTTTAAGGAAGCTAATTGAGAATGCCTCAAAATGAAGGAAAAAGAAATCCCAGTGGACAGAAGCAAAAGGAATTCCTATAGTATGAAGAAGAGCCTAGGGATAACACTTGTACTGTAGACCTAGAGAGAAGAATGGAACAGGAAGATGAAGGGCTCCAGAAGGAAAATCTCCAAGGGGAAAGAAATAAAACTTATACTAACTACCCAGTGTGTTTGACTTTATTGAGAAGGGTTTCACATATTTGGTTGTGAGTATAGGCAATTCACAGAAAACTAGGCCGAGTAAAATAAACAATTATTAACTTGAATAAGAATGAAGGGGTTGTATAAGAATGGAAACAAAATTATAGTATATAATATAGCTCATGTGAAAAATTATAGTCATAATATTGTACCTTAATAATAAATTAACATAAAATGTGATGCAACTATAATGTAATGGGAAGGAGAGGCATGTACATGTAAGAAAGTGAAGTTATCACCCAGGGTAGGAAGTAAATACCATAAATAATGTCTAAAAAATAAAAAACACCTTACCAGCAAAGCATGATATTTAGAAACAGATATACATAGCTGAAGATATTGCTAAAAATGTTGAAAATTGTTTCTGGGGGTGGGAAGTGGAGTGGAGTAGTGCAACTCCAGAAGTAGGCTGGTAAATGCTTAAAATTTGCTCTCTCAAAAAAACCCAAAACCCTGATTTGCAGCATGTGACAATTTTTGTGTTGGAAATACTCTCACTGTGGCTGATTTAAAGCTACCAATGTGTTGTCCCTGAACACAGAATTGGGGAAAAGCCCACAAAAACTGGCTCCAGTACATCAGTGTTCTAGATACAAGGATAAGTATTTTTTATTTGATGTTAAAAATCTGTACGTATATTACTTTAAAATAATAAATAAGTACTTAAATAGATTAGTCGGTTTATAGCTTAAAATAAAAAAGAAGCATTATAAAAATGATCTCATCATAAATAATAAAAATTATAAAATACTTAGGAATAGATGTTATTGGAAATGTTAAAGATACACATCAAGAAAATTAGTAAATTTAACTAAAGATATTTAAAGGACAAAAAAAGACTTTGTTCTTACATGGAAGACTCAAGTAATTAAAATACTAAAGCTTCACAAATTAATTTTTTAATTAATTGGAAGCTCAATCTAATCTAAATAGCTTAATAGAATTTTATATACTGATCCTATATTTAATGTAAAAAGAGTAAGAATTATATGAGACTATCACATAAAAAAAAAGAGTTAGCATGTACCATACTATGTTAAAACATACCATAAACCCATATTTATTTAAAGATTATGTTGTTAAAAAAAATAAAAAAATAAAAAATAAAGATTATGTTGTTGGCATAGGCACAGAATATACAAATACACTAATAAATGTAATATGCAAATCAGTGAGGAGTAAATAAACTACTCAAAAACTACATAAGGACCACTGGATATTCTTTTTTTTTTAATACTTTTTTTTTTTTGGTGTGGGGCGGGATATGCAGGCTTCTCACTGTTGTGGCCTCTCCCGTTGCGGAACACAGGCTCCGGACACACAGGCTCAGCGGCCATGGCTCACGGGCCCAGCTGCTCTGCGGCATGTGGGATCCTCCCAGACCAGGGCGCGAACCCGCATCCCCTGCATGGACAGGCGGACTCTCAACCACTGCGCCACCAGGGAAGCCCGACCACAGGATATTCTTAAAGGGAAAATATTAAGCTGAATTATTAATTTAGATTTCTACTTCATATAATATTAAAAAATCAATTTCAAATTAAAATCTAAACATTTTTTTAAAAGTTAAAACACAGATATTTCTTTAAATTTGGAGTTGAGAAGATCTTCCTAAAATAGACATAAAACCCAAAGGCCTTAAAGGAACGAATTTACACTGACATAAACAGTAATAACTTCTATGGATTAAAATAAAACAGAATCAAAAATTAAAAGGCAGGTAACATTGGGAATAAAGGTCTGCAACATACATTATGAATCAATATCTATATAAAAAGAGTTCCTATAAATCAATAAGAAAAACACAAATAATCCAATAGAAAACTAGTCAAAGCATAAGATCAAACAATTCACAGAAGTTAAGTAAATAGTCAATAATATAAAAAGGATGCTCGGCCTCACTAATAATGTCAATGAAAACAATGATGAGAACAATTTCTAGCCACCAAATTGGCAAAAATTAAAAAGGATGTAGAGAAACATTTTTTTTTCTTTCTTTCTTTCTTTCTTTTGCATTGCTAGTAATAATGTAAATTGGTACAATCTTTTGGAGGAAAATTTAGCAATATCTTTCTAAAGTAAATTCTCAGGCCTTCTGTCATAGTGTCTGGGGTCGAGGTGTGAAAGTCTATTTGCATACACAGAGTCTAATTTACCAGATAATTCCTCATATGTCCATTTGCCCATATAGATGCAGCTATCAGACAACAATTTTTCTAAAATTAAACCAGTTCTAGACAGGTCTGAAGTTTGATAATGTGATATTACAAAAGTCAGAACTCTCAAAGTATTAATTCCATCATTAGTTACTAAAGGTTTCATTTTTAGTTTATATAAAATTTTTAAATTATGCAGTTATTTTTATGTATATGTAGTGCTCACAGAAAAAGAAATGTACCGATCACTTATTGACGGCTTGCCCCATGCCAAAAACTATATTAAATTATAAACTTCATTTCATGAGGTAAGTATTATGATCCTCACTTTGAAGATGTGGTTCAGAGAGCCTAAGTAACTTATCCAAGGTCACATAGCAACTTAGAGGGTAACTCAAGCCCACATCTCCAAAGATCTCAACCCCTATGTCATGATTGTAAAATATGAGCAATTAAAAAGTTGCAAAGGGGCTTCCCTGGTGGCGCAGTGGTGGAGAGTCCACCTGCCGATGCAGGGGACATGGGTTCATGCCCCGGTCCGGGAAGATCCCACATGCCGCGGAGTGACTGGGCCCGTGAGCCATGGCGGCTGAGCCTGCACGTCCAGAGCCTGTGCTCCGCAACGGGAGAGGCCACAAGAGTGAAAGGCCAGCGTACCACACACACACAAAAAAAAGTTGCAAAGGATAAAGAATAATATAGTCAAGACTGTTAAAATATGAATTTTTAATCACATAGAATTAACTATAGGATCCATTGTTAAAGTCATACTTCTGAGACATTTAAAAAATCATTCACTGAATTAATATTCACAACACTATACAGATAGAGCAAGGGAGCTTTTAATGTTCTCTTTTCTCTCCCTCTTGAGAAAAACTCAAAGTGTTTATCTACCCAAAATTACAAGTACTTGTGAAAACTACTTATGATGCCACAATCAATCCCTAAATAAGGCAGTCATTCATTCTACTGATGCTCCTTTAAAGGTTCCCACTGTAGATTACAACTTCTTAATATAATATCTTACCTAATTCCTTGGTTTGCTGTTATATTTAAGTAAGAATAGCACCAGCAGTGGCTAATATGCAAACTTCAAGAGACTTCCTGGCACCAGGAGGACTCTCATTTTCTCCAGGGATTGCTGGCCCACAGTGAATGCAAGCATCTACAGACGGGTGGTCTCTCTGCTTTTTCTGATATGTCCAAGACAATGAGCTGAGTAGTGCTTATTCGTGTTCCTAGCTGTCTGACACAGTTGCCAAGGTGTTTGTTTGCTTTTATTAGTTCATTGTAGATGCTGGCTCTCCTCCCAGATTTGCTGCTTTGTTTTCCCAGCTCGTGTTTGTTTGAATCATCTGCTTCACTAGATGAGCATTCTCCTCCCCAGGTTCTTCATCTCTGTTGCTACAAGTTGGGGTATTTTCTTTTCAGAGTAATGGCCACCTACACCTTATCTATTTTTGTATTCAATTCTCCAGTTCTCTTCAGCAGACTTTTATGTTTGGAGAAGTTTGTGTTACTCAATTTGATAGTCTAGAATGGGATTTCTATTCCAGGTATGGGCTGAGCTTGTTCAATGCATCTTTGTAACCCAATACCACCTTTAAAATAAATTCCTTTGATTTGCTTTATATCATGTCACTAGAGGTCCTCCTATTAATATTATATTTACCTAGGTAGATACCCTATTTCTTTTCTGCCTTAAACCACATACCTAACAGAAATACCAATCTCTATTTTAGCAATAACTCCAATGAAGCTGAAGAGCATGTGAAGCACTGTGAGTTCATTCCACAAATTAATAAATGCTAGAGTATTTAAAAGCCTAAAAGACGACAGGCACACTATCTAAATGACAACAAGCTGTCAGAGGAGCAGATCTGTCTGTGGTGAAAGCTCACCAGGGAGAGTTCAGCCTCACTGGCCAGCACAGGAAATGAGTCAGTCTCAGCAACAGGCAAGATGAGGGACATAAGGTGTGAGGGACATGGTTTTTAAGGGATTGTAGCCACACAAAAGGCAGAGATCCAGAAGTTCCTTGGTTTGTGTAAAATATGACCACATGCGTGTGGTCTGTGCCAAGTCTCTGCTCCCTAGAAGGAGAGGGCAGACCAAATTTAGCACAGGAGTACAATACACAGGGTTCCCAGGGAGAGGAAGCCAGGCTGTTCAACTAGAACTGTAACACAAAATAAGGTTATGGTCGTAACATCAAAGCCACATCCCTCGTTTTAGAATTTGAGGACCAAGTTAGCAAAGCTGGCCTGTTCTTGAACCTTCAATTATTACTCCGATTCTAAAATTTCACTGATTGTAGGGATCCAATACCCTTAGAGTCTGATGAATTGAGTATTCAGTTGGGCCTATGTAGCCCAAATTAAGGGAAGATGAATGATGTAGATCAGAAAGCCAAACAGGTCACTGTGATTGTAGGCCTTTAAAACCTGATGTTGAGGACTTAAGCTAGAGGTGGAATATGTCAACCTTAGACCATATGTTCAAACACGAGACTTGTTATCCAAGGCCACGGCAGACATCAAAAATCAATCACAGCACATTTTCCCACTGACTGCAGATACATTCTCATCGCCTCAGCCTGTAACTGATGCCACATACTAATTGATTGGAACTGGCATTCCATTGGAAGTGAAATTAATTTGCCATCCTTGATTTGCCCTTTCCTTTTTAATCCTTTGCTGTTCAGTTTTTATGGAAAATTTTAAAGGAATGTCTTTATCTCCTGTAGGCAGATGTAGTTTCTTTACCTAGTAACATGGGAAGTTGTCTTGAAAATATCAGAGGCTCTATTGGAAATTCTGCTGGCTGACAAATACTTTTGCAGTCCAAAAAGTATTTCTGCATCTTATCTGGAAGAAAGTTCTACAGATAAATTTCTTTAAATATTCCCGTAGTGTCCTGAGTTAAACTTTTGTTTAAAGGGAACACAGAGAAAAACACAAGGAGCTTTCACTTACATTTACCCAAATATCCCAAAGGGCTGTGGCTGGAGTTTGGCTATTGAGTGAAATAGTCTCCTGAGTCTATAAGCTCAAACACCATTCTTTTCAGGGTGTAAATGAAGCTGGGCACAATTAGGCAGAAAATGACGTCTTCAAAGGAAAAAGAAAGTCTATGCAGGCTGCTGTCCAACTTCAATAAAAAATAAATGTGAGAAAGAAAAGCCTTACCCTTGGATAAATAAAGTGACCTTCAGTGGGTATAAGTAAGAAGCATTACTTTTAAGCATCATATTCCTTGGATTCTCTCTTTCTCTCTCAAATAACACTCTTTAACAAATAAGAGATAAAATTAATACACATTTTAAAACTCAGTTAATTCAAACAATCAGGCAACCTCTTTGTTGGACCAATATTTTTAACTGTTAAAAAAAACTGTTTTATCTTTTCATTGGTTAAAGACTTAAGATAAATGCTTCCAAAACACAATTCAGTAGAATGAGATACAATGTCCACAGGGTGTTGATTTCTTTTAATATTTTCTTTTACTTATTTAAACACTACAAATGTATTTAGACCTAGTGTTGCCACAGTCACTCTCCAACATTCCAGGAGATAATTGAGCAATGGTTCTTCATCCAAATTATCTAGCTTGATATGTCTTTATTGTCTTTCTTCTATGACCATGGCATTGCTCTTAAGATTTAACAGCCATCTTGATAATGAAGGAAGTCTCAGAAACCAATTACCAAGATCTTGTAGAATTTAATAGAATAATTCAAATGGTGCCCAACACCATTTATAACACCAAAAGGAGAAAGGTAGAAAAAGAAACTCTAAAGTTCTTTTGAGTTCAATAGCTGTCTAACTAAATGGAATGTGATTTGAGATTTTAGGGCAAAAGGCAGCAAAGGCTGCTGTGTATTAGTTCTTAAAGAATTGTACCTCCAGCCTGCTAATAGCTGTCATTCCCATAACATTTGAAGAAATGCATATAGCACTCAGGCTCCAAGTTTCCCTTCACCTCAGTGACAAAGCATTTTTTCTATTTGCAAATCTTATTCAGCATTTTAGGTTGTCTCTTAAAAAACTGCCTACTGGTTGACTGCTTCAGATAGATAAGACTTCTAGACTGCTTTTGACAAAAATAATTACAAATCACTATTTTGACAAATTCCCAATATTATAACTGCATCCTCAAAATATGTTTGTGCTCCAGTAATATGCTGATGATAGGAAGCAAAAGAGTCATTTCTACATATGGTAGAAAGTTATAAAGAAATTACTAGGTTTTCAAGTACTTCAAAAGTGCCTGGCGAAGGACTTGGAACTTCTGCATTCTGGATTTCTTAATACTAATTCTTGGGAAAATCATCAGATATTTGGACCAGAGATGAACATTTTGTGTCTGCTTGCTTTCCTAATAGGTAAACAAATAAATATAAACCCTATCGTTTCCTGGTCCATTTTCATTTCAAAGAAAATCACTTAGTGAAGGAGAGGCAGCTCTCTTTGGAAAGAAATCTTCTGGACAATCTCTATAATGCAAATGACTGCAGAAGAAAGATTTAACTCCAAAGGATTTCATTCCTATAACCTTGTAAATTAATACAGACGTGGCCACGTCTTGGGCTCAAAACACTCAGACAACTGTGACAGCAAAACAAAACAAACTTTATCATTATCAGGGAAAATATAAATAAATAGGAGTTATCATGATACAGATTTCTGAAATTAACTCTTCTATTAAGAAATTTGGTTGTCACACAACACTGGGGTATAATGTGTATGTGCTTTCACATTCCCACAGTTTTGGGGAAGGAAGATTTGTTGTCAGATCAACAGGAATATCTTGAGCTGACTGTAGCTTTCACTTGCTGTTATTCTTATTTCAATAATATGTTACGGGTTTATTAATTTCATTATTATTAATTGAGGGCATGTGAGTGGTTTGGTTGCATGTGCATGGATTCATCATTGGTAATGTCTGTAAAATTTTATTAATTAGTCTTCCACATACTAAACACATGAATCCATGACACTTTGAAAAAGAATCATCCAGACATCTATGACCAAAGTGATGTAATATTGCACAGAGCAATAAAGAATCTTCCCCAAAATATATTTGCCTTGTTTTCTTTTCATCACTAGGTACTTTATCTACAAGAATGCTGATCTAAATAAAGTTATGTCTCAAAAAAACTATATATTAAAAACTTTCTAGCAAACTGGAAGATTTCTAGGAGACTTCAGAGCCCTACTTTACAATTCCAACTCTACACCATGGAAACCCTTCTCATGTTGGGAAGGAAGGCTTAAGGGTGAGTTGAAATGACACAGTTTTAACTTAGAAGAAAGCAGTCACACAGCTGCCATATTTGAGGAGAGTGCTTTCTAGTTCAGAAGAGCCACGCGGAATCGAGAACAGAGAGATTTCATGCTCCAGTCACTCTTCCATCTGCTACATTTGGGAAACAAGGATGCTCACCATTAAGTGCATAAGCGAGAAAACTCAACGCCTAGCACCTAAAGTGACGATATCCTACTCACCTCAGGTAAGCCTCAGAGTAGCCAGAAGTGAGGCTTTTGGAGAAAAAGACTTATAGACACAGAATTATAGGTAGATTTACACATACACAGGTGAACAACAGGACCAAGAACATCAATACAAAAGTCAATAGCAATTTTAGAAAAAATACTGCCAGCCATGAGGTAGATGAGCCATGAGATGTTTTATATTTTAAATAAATCTTCCTCAAGCTAAAATTCTTTGCTTAGTTATCATAAAGAGATTTTTCTAATTTGGTATATTTATTTTAAATAAAGAGATTAATTAGAAGGCAGAAATTTTCACTTATGAGTAAATCCCTGAACCCAGCTACCAAGTCCCTGGAGAGAAAAGGAAGTACAAGGCAACTTTCTACTTTGCTGTAGCCATCTGATGGCAGCTCCCTGAATGGCAGGTACAAGGTCTCAGGGCTTACGAGAGTTCTAGCTCTTTATGAGTACTGTAGATAATCTCAGGGTGCACTAAAGAAGTATCCTGTATCCTACACATGTTTGAGTGTGTCCTCTGTCAGACCACGAGATGGAGGGCATTTGTACTATGAAAGATGCAATACTCATTTTGATCAAATACATTTGAAAGAATGCAAACACATTAAAATTACAAGTATGATTTTCATGTCCTGACTGTAATTATAAGGTATAACTTGCTTCTAACCAGAGAACATTGGGAAAGAATGGAATAGAATTAAAATGAGTTAATACCTGGAATATCCAATAATCCATGGCCCTGTTGATGCTGACCACAGTACTTGTGAGTAACTTAATGTTGGGATGACAAAATTGTTAAAGTGCTTGTGAGCAGTAATTTCATGTACACACTACTAACAAAACAGCAACTCAAAGCAAAGTAATTGAAAGTGAAAAGTTGAAATAGCACTAATTCTATTAATAATGGTATGCTGGAAAAAAAATTCCTGCGTTTGTACTTTCAAACAATAAAATGAAGTCAAATTATGCATAATCTTCAATAGTTTGACTTTATTTGGCTCAACATCACAGGCAAAAAGAGAACTGAAAAATCCGATACTCATAGAAATCTGTTCAACATTTTTAAAGAGAGTGGGCATATTTCTTTTGCTGGTAAAAATGACAACTTACTGAGAATGTTAACTAATGACTTTTATTACCTATGCTTATAAAATATTTTTATAAATATCCTGTCAAACTGCCTAGTTCTTTTTGCATTACTTCTGCAAAATATTTGTTTGTTGTTTTTTTACTTTGGTCAAATCTTAGACCACTCATGGGAATGCACTGCATTTGGAACAACATTCAGTATTAGGCACAAAATGCAGCATTAAATGTCTTGAGAACAGTGAGTAATTACAAAACATTGTAAAATTTTAACGCTTCAATTGGCTTTTCATTCAGTATTGGATTCAATTTAACTCAACCCTTATAATTTTAGAAAATTTCTTAGTAGTAATGACTTTGTATGTGAAATCTCTCATCTATTACAATACTATTATATCAGTGTGATGCTACAGAACTACTCTCAGGAAGCCCTTTACAGCGTGAGTTGTTCTGGCAAAGTTAAGAGTATATTTTCTTTCTAAGACTTAGGGGTGAAATGTGGGGGAGGGAACTATTCACCAACCCCCCCCATCTTGGCTTTTTTAGCACAGTACAACCAAATCAGGCAAAGAGATATATAAATGTAAAGCTATTACATAGGGTAATCAGGGCAAGTATATCTAATTCTCAAAGAGAAGTGTTATAGGACTTAAATTATCCAGTGACTACCTAAGCTGATAAATGTACCAGATAATTTCTAAACTCTCTACTTCACTTTGTCTATGTAGCTACAACTGTGTTTAGAGTTCTCCACACATGGCTTTAAATTGACTCATTTGTAGTGGTTAAGAATCCTCCTGCCATACTGCAGTTGTACTTCCTTTCATTACTGAGTGTTGCTCTGCACTGTGTCATAACTTCAGCCTTTGGACAGCAATTTGAACATTTTTCACCAGTGCACCCTACGTTATAGACAATAAATACTATGTAGTTATTACCTACCTATATAAAGAGCAACTTCAGTAATTTCAATGAACAGCTTGTAATATTATTTCATAGAGCAAAGTTAAAATGAGTTTGCATTATTTTCAACTAGCTCTGAAAACCTATCCAAAGATTTTAAATGAAATGATATCTCCCTCAACTGCACATAAGTCATTATAAACCTTATGTCAGAAAGCATTCATTATGGCTCCTACCAATTAAACTTTTTTAGCAATTATAAATTGGGTATAATTTCTAGAAGTAGTTCTCAGTTCAATAAACTTTCCAGAACTACGCTAACTAACCTGTTTTCAATGTCCATGCACTGTAATTTTCAAAACTCTTAACTTTAAAAACTGGAAACTTTTGTGTATAAAAGGAAAACCTAAGAAACAAATGTATAACGTTTTGCATTTCTCTACTGGATTTTCATAAATATATGATTAAAAATTTTCTGTGACCACCATAAGATTCTACAATAATGTATATAAACAATAATCTTTCTTAGAATTGTTTTGATAATGCAACAGTATTTCTGAAATAGAATCGCATGTACTTGATTTGTTTTTATTCATTCCTTAGTTCTTTTTATTCCTCCCTTCCAAAAACAGCACAAAGCTATTAGAACAGTTTACTAGATTTGTCTTAAATTTTGCAAGACTTAGAATGCATGTGGCCTTGACCAATCTCATTAGCCTAATGATAGTGAGATATATGAGGTTTCGTCCTCCCATACCATATGGGGTCTGGCTTCAAGGGAAAATGCAGCCATTATAAAATAACCTGGGCAGATAACAACTGTAACACAGTCTGTTCAAACCAAGACATCAAATCTCTGCTAAATTTACACATTCCAGTTCCAAACTTACTTTCTTTGTTAATCCAGGAAACATTGATTTGCATTTCTTTTTTACCCTAATCCAACGACCTTTTTGTATACCACTCAAGAGCATACTTGAATCTCCCTGAAGATAATCTATGCATTGTTTTTTGGCGCATGAATAGAATCATTTTTTCACATCCCATAGTTCTTAGTTCTCTTTCTTTACACTTACACAAAAAGGCCTCATTTAGGGCTTCCCTGGTGGTGCAGTGGTTAAGAATTCTCCTGCCAATGCAGGGGACACAGGTTCAAGCCCTGGTCCGGGAAGATCCCACATGCCACGGAGCAACTAAGCCTGTGCGCCACAACTACTGAGCCTGCGCTCTAGAGCCCACGAGCCACAACTATTGAGCCCGTGTGCCACAACTACTGAAGCCCACGAGTCTAGAGCCCGTGCTCCACAACAAGAGAAGCCACCGCAATGAGAGGCCCGCACACCACAACGAAGAGCAGCCCCCGTTCGCGGCAACCAGAGAAAGCCTGCGCACAGCAATGAAGACCCAACGCTGCCAAAAATAAATAAATTTATTTTTTAAAAGGTTTCATTTAAGTCAGAGGAAATAAAAGTTTAGTTTAACTAGCATATTTTTTTCAATCATATTACCAGAAGTGACATTCTTGCCACTGACGTTCCTCTTTTTTAAAAAGTTTGTTTTGTTGGCTTTGAATTCTTTTTTTTTTTTTTTTAATGTGTGCTATTTTGTTTATGGTGACTCTTCTGACCTTAAATTATCAAGGAACAATGCCTAAGTACCTCAATGTTCCCTACTTGGTTGAATCACTTAGAACCAAGTACTTGCGTAGAATTTCACTGAAATGTTTGAAGATAGATGACATCTAACTCTGTAATCCATTAGTGATGTTTTTATTTGCACCGTCTCATCTCTCTTCACTGTGAAAACCTTTTGAGGAAATATTCTCAAGTTGCCAAGTCATCCACAT
Organism: Kogia breviceps; assembly: GCF_026419965.1. Taxonomy (NCBI): domain Eukaryota; kingdom Metazoa; phylum Chordata; class Mammalia; order Artiodactyla; family Physeteridae; genus Kogia; species Kogia breviceps. Next base: position 62,638,481 of record NC_081318.1, on the reverse strand, counting down.
ATTCTCCCTTTACATTTCCCTTACTTTGATTCAGGAAAAAAAAAAAAAACATATTCCTTACGATAAAAAAAAAAAAAATAACTTCTGAATACTTTAATGATTCTAGGTGTCATGATTTCTCATTTTGACTTTGGCAATTATCTCATATATACCCAAGATAACCTATCCAGTCTAGACATCACTTCTTCCTTGTCCTCTTTTCATAAAAATACTTTATATCCATGCCGTGCCTTTCATCTTACGAACCCAAAGTGGTTCTTTTTCTCTAGTATGCCTTTATATTCTTTAGAGACCAAAGAGGCTTTTTTTTATTATTATTTTTGTAGCTCTAGCCTTCTTTTATGGGTGAAATCTGGTCTGGTTGCTAAGCATGGATTTGAACTCACTCTCTAGCAGCTTCTACCCTTTCAGTTTTAAAATGGTTACTCCTTTTAATCCATTGAAGTGCATTTGACTATCATTTTAAAAAATCTCCTTTTAAAAGTCAAAACGCAACTCTCTGGAAACCAATGAATCTCATTGCCACGGTATGGTAGGTTCTCCTGCTTCAAGATCTATAATCATTTCTTCAGAGTCAGTAATAAAATGCTTCAGTAACCTCTCCCAGCCCTTTGGCAATCGGCCTACTAGTGTCAGGCCATTCTCCCTGCAATCCTACTACTCTAAGAGCCAAGACTGATGGTGCTGCTACCATGGCAATTTGGAGCATTGAAGGTCTGGAAGTCTTTTCTTTGTTTTATATGAGATATTAGCTAAAGAATGTATATTGCATAATTAAGAAGCTTATTTTGTTGACAACTTCCCCAAGTATATTTTCCACTCCCATTTATACTTCCCGATATACATATGGCCTTTATTTCTAGACTAACAAGTGGTTCCTTATCCTGCTTCATTTAAGCAATGAGCATTGCCTTGTTACCTTGACCAAAGTCACACACAAGTGCCCGGTTACCCAAAAAAATTACTGGGACACCAAGTGTACATGAAAATTTGCATGAGTCTGCAATTTTATTCTTCCTTCCAAGTAGGCCAGTTCACCTTAACATGGATTAATCAATTACTGTGTGCCAAACACTGTGCTAGGTATTAGAATACAAAGATTAAGAAAATCCTAGCCTTGTTTTCAAGGAGCAGATAGGTAGGATGTAGATGGAAACTCAAGTGCTTGCTCAAGGGTCCTCCAGGGCAGTGAAAAAGTCATGGATTCTAAGCAGGTGGCAAGTTACCCTCTGCAGATAGAAGGACTTGGACTAGAGAAAGTATTAGAAGTTGCCAGAAAGAAAGTAAACTGCATGACAATGATTACATTCTTTTGAAATGTCAGATTTATGCTCTATGAAATTCAACAAAGTTGCAAGTCACAACAGAGACTAAGACCCAAAGGCACGTAACTCATTATGCTTGTCCAACCATGGTGCATCACACCCACTATGATGTGCATGCCAGCACTTTCTTTACCAAAAGTTTCTTGCTCTTTTCAGGACTGATTTTCCTTAACAGGTTTAATGCATCCTTTGTTTGCAGTGAAGTCTGGTGTGCTTAAAGAGAAAGAGGTCTCCTAGCAGAAATGTAAAGAATAATGGATCACCCCATAACATGAGAAATAACAGCACCTTGCATTTCCTATACTCCTAAACCAACAAAAAGAAAAGCAGTGTCCATATATCACAGAGAACAGATTCACAAACCAAAAGAAGATTATGCAACTAATTTGAAGGTCATAGAGAAAATCAGTCATCTCAAGATTAGAGCCCAGGCCTCCAACTCAATGTTTAAAATCCCCCATTATGTCACTTATCTAATGGAATGTGGCTTAATCTACAATTGCACTTTGCCAAAATCCTTTCTAAAAATCTTTAGCTTGACATTGATCTAGGATAACAGATGATGCCTGAATCATAAGAAGCATTTCAGACTTTTTATCTCTTTTTGTGATAACAAAGATCTGAAAGCTTTGTTAAGAAAACTGGTTATGAGCCAGTTTTTGCTCCAGCCTCTGGTAAATGTTCTGAGAAATAGGGAACTGTAGAGTTAAAAGGAGTTGGTAGATTTCTAACGCAACGCTATCTTCTTCAGAAGATCTGTAATTCATATATTTTATAGTCTACTTGAGACTATGTTCCACAGCACTTCTTTTAGTCACTGAGAGCTCTGGCAGAGGTTAATTGACCAAAGAGGTCATTTATCATTCCAGGTTTGTCATTTAAGCAGAATGGTACCATCCGCATAATTTTTTTCTGCATATTTGGACCTAATATGATGTACAATTTTATAATGGAGTAGGGAAAAGGTACAGAGTTTTGTGTAGGTCTTCCCCTAACTTCCTACTAGAAATAGCTACTAATGCATAGCAACCGATTATGACAGATTCTTTAAAAAAAAAAAAAAAAAAGAATCTTTGATAGTGGAAATAAAAAAATTAAAACACAGTTTTGCAATTCAATCAAATCACATTTTGTTTATATCAAAATATTGTATGGATATATGTATTGACTATTTCAATAATTGATTATAAATGCATGAGTTTGCAAAAAAAGAGAAAAAAATATTTCTAATCTTACATATGGTCTCAGTGGTCAACACAACTATGGACACATAGGATTCTCAAACTGACACCATAATATGAAACTTAGAACAGTCCTGTCTACATACTCTTTTTAAAATATAAGGGCCAATAGAATGTGAGTGTTGAGAGAACTACTATACATCACTTAGTCCAACCACTTTTTTGTGGAAATAAAAATTGAAGCCCAGGGAAGTCTTTCATGAGTTAGGAGTCATGACTTGAACCCAGGTTCTTCTATCTCCAAGCTGCCCATAGGAGCCATCCTCAACTCAGCTTTTCTTCTCAATACTGACTTGTGCTTCCCCAATGACCACTGCAATATCCTCCCAGAAACCTCTTGTCTGAGTTTAAAATAACCTCTTAAATTTCTTAACTTCTAATCCCAAATGCCTTTTTGTTAACTTCCCAATTTTCTTAACTGCTCTGTATCTTTTGACTTTGTTGAACTTCACTCCTTTGTAAAACTCCATTCATCCATTTGTTCAGAAAGATTTATGGAGTGCCTGCTGTTTGTCACATCCTCCCTCGATTTTTCCACATGACACTAACCTTCTGACATGGCCTGCTCTGTCTGCTCTGTGGCCACCACTTTTTCTTCCCCCCACCTAAATTTCTAGGCATTTCTCAAGACTTCTCTCAGTTTCCCTTTTGTATACTTCCTTACTCCTAACTTGCATCCAATTCCATGATTTCAACATTCACCCTCTGTGACTAAATGACAAAGTGGCATCTCTGGTCCAGCTCTGTCTCCTCAGAGCTTGGGCCACCTTCCCCAGCAAGTGTTCACCTGGAAAGCTCAGATTCACTCAAAACTAAACCTGAAACTGAATACATATTCTCTCCTGAATCTAGTTCCCTTGAAGTTAGTCCCTGTCTTGATATAAAATGTGACCACATCCAATCAGCAAGGCCTTAATGTCAGACTCATGCTTAAGAGAGTCCTCTGATGCTCTGGGTTAAACAAATTGCCGAGAGTTGTCAATTATCCCTGCACACCTGCTCCTTTTCCACTCATACTGCATCTGCTTTAGGCTCCAAGGCCTGATTTATTTCTCTTTCTCTTTGGCTCATTTATTATTTTAAAAATCTTCAACATACAGAAAAATTAAAAGAATAACACAGTGCTCACCTGTATACACACAAACTAGGTTTCATGATTTGTAACATTATATCATATATATATAAATCATATATATTTTCTTTTTCTGTACCTATATCTGGATCTAGCTATAAGTATAGGGATAGAGATATGGATGAGTATGGGTATAGGTATACGTATATGTGTGAATATACATATAGACATAGACCTGATGTAGATAAAGATATAGATACAATACAGATGTACATATATATATACATTATACATATATTTTCCCAAGCAATTTGAAAGGAAGGAGCAGATATTAAGAGACTTCTCAGCACACATCACTCATCTCTTAAGAATAAGAACTTTCTCTTACATTACCACAATATCATTATCAAAACTATAAATTAACAACAATCCACTAATGTTATCCAAAATCCAGCCCACATTCAAATATCCCCATTGATTCCCCACCAAATGGCTTTTATAGCTATTGTGGGTTTTTTTTTTTTTAAACTATGATTCAATCACAATTTACAAGTTGTAGTTGTATTTAATTATCCTATTTTTTTGATCTCCTTTTTATTTTCTTCCCTCCTGTTTATTATTCATGACAGTTTACTTTGTCTAAGAGAATGTCAGATAACTTGAGTATATCTGATTGTTTACTTGAAATGCATTTGTCTCTTACCTCTTCCCCTATAACTTGTAGAGGCTAGATCTGTTCCAATCACTTTCTAATGGGTCCTCATTATTTCATCTGATTTCCCCAATCTCTTATACACCGAGTGAATCTTTCTCTCCTTCCCCCTCATGTTTTAATTCCTTGGCTAAAATTCTCCCTGTTCCCACACCTCTGCACAAGCCCCTCCCAATCACCATTCCTCCTGCATCATAAAATTGTAGTTTTCCTTTTAGGACCTCCTCAGGCTGGTCTAGACCCACTTCTGTGGTTTTATCCCTAACTGTTCCCCTACTTAAACCTTGGTTTCAGACAAACTGCTCCCTGGAGCATACCACATACTTCCCTATTTCTCAGCTTTTATTCTTTCTGATTTCAGCATGCTCTCATCTCTTCGAGTCCTGCCTTCCAGACTTAGTTCAAATACTTCTTTCATGAAGCTTCTCCAGATAACTCCAATGCCTACAATTAGTTTCTTCCTCTGAACTCATAGTCCTTAATATTCATGTGACATCATTCATTTGGCAATTAGTTGTGTACTACCTCAAAACAGTTGTTTAATACTTTCTCATAGATCATGCATCTCTTGTACCATATAACTGTTCATGTACTGCTGTATAACTTTCCACCTGGTCCCTTGACCATATTTTAAGTTCCATTAGCATACAGTTTATGCAAAGTTCTTTTTAAGTTGATGCATAATATTACTTGAAAGTAGGTATTCAATAAATATTTGTTATCTGATTTATTAATAGATTATTAAAAAAATAACCAGACAAATGAGAATTCCAAATGAGAAGTAGAGTTTGAAAGAAGATTAATCTCTGTCAAATCATCACTAATATTCAGTAATTACTTTGAATTTTTATGCTAACTAGTAATAAATCCAAATGTCAGATTTAAGAACCATACCCTTCAGCCACTGGTAGCCTAATGGGAAAGAACTGGACTTTAAAGGGCCTGAGTTCAAGTCACAGTTCTCGCCACTCTAACTGTATGTTCTTAGGCAAGCTACTTACATACTTTTGATCTCAGTTTTATTGTCCATACAATGGGAGTAATGACAGTTACCTTCCCTGCTTGTTGGAGAAAAATGAAATAATAATGATACAGGTGCATTAACTCAATCCCTAGCTACTGTGATGTTCTCAATAACTGTTGGTTGAATCTAATTCATGAGATTTCACTCTCTTCCTTAAAGTCTAAAAGAAATGACAATGCACTTCCTGTTAAAAGAGAGGCTCTGCAAATGCTCAAAATCCAGTCACTCTAAGAATGTGTAGATAGTAACTCTGAATAGTAAACGTGCCAAAAATATGAATACTCATTGAACTGTGAGAGCACAATTATCAACTAGCTTGTACAAACTGACTGCTCTGTTTGTTTGCCTTAGAGAGGAGAGGGAATTTCATGACCAGAGCAACTGCATATGTTTCAGAGGCACACTAACCTTAGTTGGGTCTGCCTCACCCACTCACAGGTTTGGTAAACAAGTGCAGCTCTGAATAAGTTGTAGACAACAATAATAACTACCTCAAAGGTACTAATATTAAGTGAGATGATCCATGTAAAGTGTTAAACCTAATGCCATCTGTGTAATAAGTGCTCAAAGGTTGCTATCATGTTGTTGTTTCTCAATGCAAACCCTAAGCAAAGAGTTATTCTCAGAAGTAACAGATATAATTTTCCAAGCTATTTTTTCCTCACCCTACTTATCTGCTGCATCCCATCCTGTTTACTCACACCTTCCTCCATCACCATTCTCTTCCGCCTCCGAGTCCTTGCCTGTGCTATGCTTCAGCTCTTGGAAGGACTTCTTCCACGTCACCTGCCCAAATCCTAAACATTTGACTCTAGCCCTGTCTCTTTCATGGAGATTATCATTTTTCAATCTTTGATGGCCTTGCTCTGCTTCGATTTCTCCAGTGACACTCATATCACATTTAGTTATGTACTGACTTGTATCTACTTTTCTTTCCACAATAAAGTTATCTTTTCTACCAACTAAATTACAAATATTTTGAGGGCAAGGATGATGTCTTGTTCTCTAGCCTAGTTCAGTGTCATAACAATAATTATTTGTTGAATTAATACAGGTAACTGACCGTGACAAAAGCCCCTTCTGGAAACTCACAGTTTATGTGAAACTTTAAACAGTGATAGTTTTTATTCATAGGTTATGAATCATCTATCCAGAGGTAGATGAAAAACACAAACTGGAAGAGATTAGATCAAATGGCAACGTTCAATTCTAAATCTCTCCTGTCTCCACAAGGCCCTTAAAGTGACAAATCAAAAATATTAACCGGGGCTTTCCTGGTGGCGCAGTGGTTGAGAGTCCGCCTGCCAATGCAGGGCACACGGGTTCGTGCCCCGGTCCGGGAAGATCCCACATGCCGCGGAGCGGCTGAGCCCGTGAGCCATGGCCGCTGAGCCTGTGCGTCCGGAGCCTGTGCTCCGCAACAGGAGAGGCCCACGTACTGCAAAAAAAAAAAAAAAAATCTTAACCATTTGTGAAAGACTGCAGATGACTTTTTGTACTGTTCGAGCAGAAATATATTAGGATTCTTCAAGCTTCAAGTGACAAAACAACCTAATCCAATTATTTTAAGGAAAGGGGGAATTTTTTGGTTCATATAACTCTAAAGTGAAGAATTAGCGTGGGCTGTTTTGACATCAAATGATATCAACAGGACTCAGTTTATATCTCAGCTCTCCTCAGCTACAGTCTCAGCTTCAGAGGAAGTCAGGATGGTGGCAGCAGCTCCAGTCTGTGTGCTTCCTGGTTCAGCTCCAGAAGGGTGGCAGTATTCTCTTCCCAAAAGTCACAGATTAAGTCTCTCTGGTTGAATCCAATCACCCGGATAAGAAGAGACAGCACACAGACCTACTGAGGCCCACACCTCCATGCATGCCCACACCTCTGGGTCACAAGTATTGTTAGTTGGCTTCCTGGGGCCACACAGCCTGAGAGTGAGCAGGGGTGGTTCCTTAGAGGGAAATGAATACAGGTATCAGAGGGTGACTGAATGCATACTGGAGGAATATTTCCAGAACTCACGGACTGTTATGCACATAGTAACCTTTCAATAAGCTCATTCACTGACTTAAGCAGGTTTCTCTTCTTCCATTAACTGCTAAGACTGTGCATCTAAGCTTTTTTAATGTCATGGTATACAGAAAATAATAATAGTCCTGTGTTACACTAAGTGCGGAGACAGTCAGTGTCTCAACACTGCATGAAGAGCAACCTGTGAGTGGAAAGCTCTGCCCAGGAGGCAGCATGATTTTGTGGAAAGACCACCCAATCAAGTGAAGTCTCAAGTGTTGGCTTTTAGATCCAGATTTACCACTTACTTATTGTAAGTAGTTGAGGCAAGTCTCAATTTCTCTGTACTTTAGTTTCCTCACTGGTAAAATAAGGATAATAATACCTGTCCAGCTTACCTCACAGAACTGCTGGGAAAAAAGTAACATAACATAATGCTTATCAGTGTATTTTATAAACTACAGAGTGTTATACAAATGTGAGGCATTATTCCTATTCTCTGGGACTCGGTTTTCCCATTTGAAAAATAAGTTGGGAGATAGGAGATCTCTCCAATACTTTTCTACACTGAGTTTATACTATTATCTGATTTTGCTTCATAGCTAAATGAATCCATAGGTGTCAGTGAGGTTGCTCAGTGTAGATACAACTAACACTATGAACACATGTTGGTCAACAGGGTCAGCCAGGATATGCAAACTTATTAAAGCTTAAATTATTGATCCCATTACTTTAAAAGATATCTGAAAGAACACTGAGCCTCATTTGCCTAAGCAAACATAAACAAAGTAGGACCAGAATTAACCAAAACCATAGTAAAGTGTTCACAATGGACATATAATTATAAGCTTCAGCCCCTAAGCAGGAACAAATGTTAACAGAAACATAGAAGCAAATTACAGAAGTTAAGTGGGGGGAATAGAAGATTTCAAGGGCAACCTGGACAAGGAGACAAGACAGGGAGTGCTGATTATACAGAGGGCCTGATTTCTTCTGAATAGAAATTAGTGCTCCGTCAAAATGAAGAACTATGCCATGAACCTGTGGCATATGTAGAAATGTTCACCACAGCAGACACAATCAAGCTCAGTGAGTTCTCAACTTCCTTTGCAAAAAAAGAAAATAACCAACTGACACCACAGGAATTCATTGATCCCACCTCTCTTGTCCCTCCTAAACTCTTTCTGCCTAAAAGTAGTAAGATATAAAATGAAAAGATTTGAATTTTACAATTTTCCTTTTCTACCAGATCCCTGCTGTCAAATGTGCTTTGGGAGAAGAGAAGAAACTGGGTCCAGATAACCTCAATTGAGGTACACAGAATTAGACATTACTTCAATTCTGGGTGGCATGTTTAGCATAAATTCAAACAAATAAAATTTAAAAAAAAACAATACATAGAAAGAATACAACAAGTTCTTCTTATGCAGATTCAACATATAATAATATAGAATTAAATATCTTGTATAATCTCAGGAGGCCCTCAAGATGAAAGAATGATACAGTGATTACACTACTGGGAACAACAATACATTAGCAAAAGGCTGAATACTGACTCCTCATTTGCAGCCCCTCTCCTAGTTTGCAAGCAAAATTTAAGCCTCACAAATATCTCAGTGCCTCAAAGTTTGCTTCATTAAAAAAAATACAGCTAATTTGGCCTCTTCCTGTCAATACAAGGACATAAATAGTATGAAGGGAAAATGTATGTGGAAGTGTTTGAGCTGCTTTATAAAAAGTTAATAAAATATTTAATTATATAGTCAGTCATTAGCTGGACAACCAAATTCTGCTAGAAGAGTGTTAATGTTCTCAAAGGATGGATTCAATGGCTATTTTGATCTTTGTTGCTCTGAGAATCAGTGTCACACATATCAGCTGTGTGAATATAGTCAGTGACTCAGTGACATCAATTAGTTGAGTGAAATATCAAACCAAATGTTATCATTCCTAACCTCCATACTGCTACCATAAAATATATCCCAAATATCCACATCTCAATCATAAAGTACAAACATGATTAACCATTCTACATTTTCAGTTGGTGGTGCTACTGTCAAAGACAAGAGAAAACATAGGATGGACAGAAATCAATGATTCCATATGGGAAGAATAACCTAGTAGTATTATAATTCTTCAGTAAATGATACTTTTATCCATTTAGTTATGCAAGCCCCAAATCTAGGAGTTACCCATAATATCTCCATTACTTAACCCCAATATCTACTCCAATACCATGTTCTGAGTTTTTACCTCATGCACCTCTAAAACAGAGTTTCTCAGTTCTCAGCCCTATTGACATTAGGGTTGGATAATTAATTCTTTGTTGTGCAGGCTGTCCTGTGCATTGTTGAGTGTTTTGCAGCATCCCTGCAAAACACTAGGTCTCTACTCGCTAGATGCCATTAGCATCATCATCACCCCACCCCCCACTCAACTGAGATGACAAAACTATATATAGTTTGGCCAGATACTGCCAAATATCCACTGGGAGGCATAACTGTTGCAGCTGAAAACTAGTGGTCTCAAACCATCCACTCCTCTTCTGATCCACTGAAGCTCTGTGTAAGTGGCCACCATCTCCTGGACACACAACTACTGTAACAGACTCCTAATTGATCTACCTACATCCACTCTGTTCCTCTCCAACTTTATAGCCACACTGTACCTAGAGTGATTTTGATTTTCTTTTTTTGATTTTCTTTTTGTTTTTTTAACAAAAATTTAATCATGTTAATCCACTCCCTGCTTAAAATACTTTAGTAAATTCTGTTTGTGTTTAGGGAAAAAAATTTTTTTTTTATTGAGGTATAATTGACATACTTTATATTAGTTTTGGGTATACTACATAATGATTTGATATTTGTATATATTGCAAAATGATCACCACTATAAATCCAGTTAACATCCATCACCATACATAGTCACAGAATTTTTTTTCTTGTGATGAGAACTTTTAAGATCTACTCTCTTAGCAAGTTTTGAATATGCAGTACAGTATTATGAACTACAGACACCATGCTGTACATTACATCCCCATGACTCATTTATGTTATAACTGGAAGTTTGTACCTTTGGACTCCTTTAACCCATTTCAAAGTCCATCCCCCATGCCCCACCTCTGACAACCACCAATCTCTTCTCTCTGTATCTATGAACTTCCTTTTTTAAAATTCCATATGTAAATGAGATCGCATGGTATTTGTCTTTCTCTTTCTGACTTGTTTCACTTAGCATAACACCCTAAAGTTCCGTTCATGTTGTTGCAAATGGCAAGATTTCAGAAAAATTCTTAACAATTGCTTGAGCCTGTCCTTACCTACCTTTGAAGTCTCTATCACTCCGTACTCTCTTTTGTTCTCTCTGTTCAACAGCAGCCCTGTCCTTCCCTTAGCTTGTCTTAGCCGGCATTCTTCCACCTGCCTTGGGGCATTTGTACATGCTTCTCTCTCAGTTGTAAATGCTCTTACCTCCATATCTCTTCACCCTTCATTCATTCTTCAAATACTGAATGAGTGCCTAATTACTTTCAGGCACTTTTCTGCAAGTGCAGAACTTCAGCAGTAAACACAAACCCCTGACTTCTCGGAGTTTGCAACCAGTTGAGTAGAGATGGGGAGGGAAAACAAAACATAAATAAACAGGTAAAATTATAAAATGTGAAATGGCAGTAAATACAGTGTAAAGGTGATGTGGAGTGCTGATGGAGTTAAAGTTACTGTTTTGAGTAGGGTCATCAGGGAGGATCTCATTGATGAGGGGGCAACTGGAGAACAGTGTTTGGGGCACAGAGCAGCAAGACGAGAGATTCTGAGGTGGAGTTTACCTGTGTCTTCAGGGAACATCAGGGAGGCCAGTGTGGCTGGAGAGGAATATGCAGGAAGAAAGTGGAAGAAGATGAGGTCAGATAGATAGCAAGAGCCAATCACATAGGGCTCTATAAAGCCAAGCTAGGGACTGTAAGACTCACTCTAAGTGAGATGGGAAGTCATGATGAGAAAGATTTGAGTAGAGGTCGAATGTAATCTGGCTTTCATTTTAATGGGATGACTCTGGCTTCTATGTGGAGGACAGACTGTAAGCAGCAAGAGTAGATATAGGGAGACTATTTAAAGGTCTACTGCTTCACCTATTTAACTCTTATACTTTCTTTATATCCCTGTTTCAATTCCTCAGAAAAGTCTCTCTAATCTTCTATATACTCTTGTAACCCATATATCTGTCATTAACATAGCACTTGGCATCCTTGCAATTTTGTATTTATCTGTGTGATTAATATTTTTCTCCTCCACTAGTCTCTGAGTTCCTTCAGGAAAGGGATTCAATCAGTTTTTCCTTCTCCAATGTCTAGCAGAGTACAGAAAACAGGTGGTGTACAATAAATAGGAAGGAAGGAAGAAAGGAAGAGAGGGAGGGAGGAAAAATATAGACACAAGAGTTATTTTGCCAATTCTGGTATGATTGCTTCAAAATGATGCAATAATTTGGGGCAAAGAGAGTAGGAGTTTTTGCCAAAGATACAGGAAAGGTTATGTCCTACCATCTGAAGAAAGTGTGGTTCGCCAAGAGATATCAGTAAAAGCTAACATTTATTGAGAGCTTACTAGATCTTAAGTACTTTATTTAAATTATCTTGTTGAATCCTCTCAACAGCCTTAAGGAGTTTGTATTATTACATTTTTCAGATGAACAAATGTACACAAGAGAGGTTAGTTACACAGCAATAAGCTACAGATCTCAGAGTTCAAACCTTCCTGTTTAGCTGCCATGCACACTGCCTCCTGCAGGGACAATCAATAGCAATTTTATTAAAGATTTAGCTCCTGCAATCCCATTTCTGAAAATCCATTGTGTCAAACAAATAGCAGGGTTCAAATACAGATGAATTTCTGCTGCACATCTAGTGTGTACATTTCCCCCCAATAGAAGCAATTCCAATCAGTGTCATACAGTTCCATTTGAAATTTTAATGAGGCACAACAAGTAAAAAGGAGAAAGAGAAGAGAATGAGAAATCAGAGCCACCTAACAGTAGATCTAAGAAACTGTATTTGCTGCAGTATTAAAGCACTAAACAGAATTTTTCATCTCAAACACCATTTAAAAGACCTTGGTTTGTTTAATATATTAACAAAGAATATAATTTAATATCACTTTGAGGCATAGAATAATTCTTATTTCAAAGTGTTCAATAAGAACAATAATTGCCACAAAAATGAACCTCTGCTTTTGATAAATCTTTAGAGAGAAATAGGAAAAAAAGTCAGTTTTAGGCTATACTTTGGAATTCTTTCATCATAGCTGCATAATGAAACATAAAGTTTCTAAAATATTTATGGAAACTTTCATTATTTAAATATTTCCAGTGACTTTTATTTTCCCAAGGAGAAACTTCCTTTCTTTTCTTAAAAAATACATGTATATGTATATATATGGTTAGAGATAGAGACAGAGATACATATGTATGTAGGTATGTATATGTCTATAGATATGAATACATATATAGCTTCCTCTCATAAACAGCTGTCAGGAATGTAAACTGGTTCAACCTTTTAGAAGGCAATGAAACATACATGAACTTTCATATTCTTGATTCAATTATACAATGTCTATGATACTATACATAGAAAATCCTAAAGATGCCACCAGACAACTACTAGACCTCACTAATGAATTTGGCAAAGTTAAGATACAAAATTAATAAACACTGTTGCATTTAAATCTTTTGCATTTCTATACACTAACAACAAACTAGCACAAAGAGAAATTAAGGAAACAATTCCATTTACCATTGCATCAAAAAGAAGAAAATACCTAGGAATAAACCTACCTAAGGAGACAAAAGACCTGTACTCAGAAAACTATAAGACATTGATGAAAGAAATGGATGACACAAACAGTTGGAAAGATATACCATGTTCTTGGGTTGAAGAATCAATATTGTTAAAATGACCATACTACCCAAGGCAATCTACAGATTCAATGCAATCTCTATCAAAATACCAATGGCATTTTTCACAGAACTAGAGCAAATAAATTTCAAATCTGTATGGAAACACAAAAGACCCTGAATAACCAAAAATATCTTGAGAAAGGAGAACAGAGCTGGAGGAATCATGCTCCCTGACTTCAGACTATACTACAAAGCTACAGTAATCAAAACTGTATGGTACTGGCACAAAAACAGACACATAGATCAGTGGAACAGATTGCCCAGAAATAAACCCATGTACTTATGGTCAATTAAACTCAACAAAGGATGCAAAAATACACAATGGAGAAGACAGTCTCTTCAATAAGTGGTGCTGGGAACACTGGACAGATACATGTGAAAGAATAAAATTAGAACATTCTCTAACATCATGTACAAAAATAAACTCAAAATGGAGTAAAGACCTAAATGTAAGATTGGACACTATAACACCCTTGGAGGAAAACATAGGCAGAACACTCTTTGACGTAAATCATAGCAATATGTTTTTTGGATCCATTTCCTAATGTAAAGAAAATAAAAGCAAAGATAAACTAATGGGACCTAATTAAAACTTAAAGCTTTTGCACAAAAAAGAAAACCATCGATAAAACGAAAAGACAACCTAGTGAAAGGGGAGAAAATATTTGCAAATGATATGATGGATAAGGGTTTAATATGCAACATATGTAAACAACTTGTACAACTCAACATCAAAAAATCAAAGAATGCAACTGAAAAAATGATGAGAAGAACTGAATAGACATTTCTCCAAGGAGGAAATGCAGATGAAAATGTGCTCAATATCGCTAATTGGAAATGCCAATCAAAACCAAAGTGAGATATCACCTCACACCTGTCAGAATGGTCATCATCAAAAAGAACTCAAACAACAAATGTTGGTAAGGTTGTGGAGAAAAGGGAACACTTGCATACTGCTGGTGGGAATGTAAATTGGTGCAGCCAATGGAAAACTGCATACTGTGGAAAACAGTATGGAGGTTGCTCAAAAAATTAAAAATAGAACTACCATATGACCCAGCAATTCCACTCCTGGGTATATATCTGAAGAAAATGAAAACATTAATTCAAAAAGTTACATGCATCCCAATGTTCATAGCAGCATTATTTACAATTGCTAAGAAATTGAAGCAACCTAAGTGTCCATCAACACATGAATGGAAAAAGATGTTTTATACACACACACACACACACACACACACACACACACACACACAATGGAATACAACTCAGCCATAAAAAAGAATGAAATTTTGCCATTTGCAGCAACATGGATGGACCTGAAGGGCATTATGCTAAGTGAAATAAGTCAGACAGAGAAAGACAAATGCTGTATGGTATCACTCATATGTGGAATATAAAATATACAACAAACTAGTGAATATAAGAAAAAAGAAGCAGACTCACAGATATAGAGAGCAAACAAGTGGTTACCAGTGAGGAGAGGGAAGAGGGGGTGGGACAATTTAGGGGTACAAACCATTAGGTATAAAATAAATGACAAGGATATATTGTACAACACAGGGAATATAGCCAATATTTTATAATAACTATAAATGGAGTATAAGTTTTAAAAATTGTGAGTCACTATTTTGTACACCTGTAACTTATATAATACCGTACAGCAAGTATACTTCAATAAAAATAGTAATAATAATACATTGTTTAGTCATTTATCTTATGACTATACAGAAAGATTTAACTATAAGCATAGTTATACTGGTATTGTTTATAGTAAAAACAACAAAGATATAATCTATCTAACTAGAGACAATCAGTCATAAATTATGGCACATCAGATACTGGAATACTATTCAGCCCTTAGAAATGATGCTATAAAAGCACATTTGTTGACTTGGGACTATGTTAACAGTACATTATTAAGTGAAAAAAAAATAGTTTAAAAATAGTAAGCGTTGAGCTTCCCTGGTGGTGCAGCGGTTGAGAGTCTGCCTGCCGATGCAGGGGACGCAGGTTCGTGCCCTGGTCTGGGAAGATCCCACATGCCGTGGAGCGGCTGGGCCTGTGAGCCATGGCCTCTGAGCCTGCGTGTCCGGAGCCTGTGCTCTGCAACGGGAGAGGCCACAAAAGTAAGAGGCCCGCGTACCACAAAAAAAAAAAAAAAAAAAAAAAAAAAAATCAGTAAGCATAGGAATTCGCTGGCTGTCCAGCGGTTAGGACTCTGTGCTTTCACTGCTGAGGGCATGGGTTCAATCCCTGGTTGGGGAACTAAGATCCCACAAGCCACGTGGTGTGGCCAAAAAATTAAATAAATAAATAATTATTAAAAATAGTAAACATGTTTCCACTTTTGTAAAAACGTACATATTATACACAGAAATAAGTGTGAGAGAACAATTATCAAAATAATACTAGTTGTATATGGAAACTGAGATTATGAATTATGTGTGTGCTTATAATGTATGTATGTGATGTATGTCTGTGTGTCTATAGATAACAAAGATAAATATATATGATTTTCACAATTTTCCAATGAAAAAAATTGGCCAAGGTTTACTTTTCTTTCCAGGAAAAAAAAAAACTACAAATCTTAATTTTTACAAATTGAATCCTTTATAGCCAGTTAAAAACTATGAGAAATAAAATGTATACACCAAAGTCAAAAGCTTAAGATATTTAATAAACATGCAGTTAATAAATAATATTTACCTAACAATCTCTCCTAACTATACATTGAACCATACATAAATAATGGTTACTTATTCCTTTTTACAAAAATATCCTACATTAGCTAGTCATTTTACCTCTGCATTTTCCTTAGGTCTTTTTAGAATGTTCAGAAGCTACATCAATTGCCTTCTTATAATAAAAATACCACTGTGTTCCCATTCAGCTTGTTAAGAAATCAAAGAAAGAAATTAAGTTAGTTTGGCATGATTCGTTTTTGATGAACTCATGTTGCCTCCTAATTATCACATTATTTTCCTCCAGATGTTTGCAAATTGAGTGAGCACAGAGATTCTCTTTGTTGACATGCACCATGAAAGCCCTGGACAATAGACTATGTTTGAAAGCTTTCGAGTTACTGAGTTTGCTAGCATTTAAAATGGCTGAAGAAACAAGTGTGCACATACTTTAACACATGACTATAATTATTAAAATTGGTTATGTAAAAATAATGAGCTAGCATCTCACAGGGAGATCAGCTCAGTGCTGTGCAACCACCTAGAAAGGTAGGATAGAAAAGGTGGGAAGGAAATGAAAGAGGGAGGAGATATGGGGATATATGTATATGTATAACTGATTCACTTTGTTATATAGCAGAAACTAACACACCATTGTAAAGCAATTATACTCCAATAAAGATGTTAAAAAATAATAATAATGAGCTAATGACGAAAAACACCTCTGAAACCTATACACTAAGGAAAACGCAGGATCATGTGCTCTTAACCACCTAAACAAATACAAAGTAATAGCAGCATGAAAATGCAAACATACAATTACAATTATATAAACATAGACACATATCTATATAGCTACAGGTAAAAACATATACATATCTGTAATTTGGCAACACACCGATCATCTTTATTATGGTTCATTCAGTTTATGCAGTTTCATTGCAGCATATAGTCCTCTGGTGCAGAATTGAGGCCTAATTTCAGGCAAGGTAACAAGGAAATAAAGCTGCATTGTTTCCAATACTTTTATCTATTATCAGCAATAACAGTGAGTGGACAGAACATTTGCCAAGACTATTGACCTCTGAGTCTCTTTATCTACAAAGCAAGGTTAATGATTCCAGACTGGGGAAAGGGTTTGATG
Source organism: Kogia breviceps (assembly GCF_026419965.1). NCBI lineage: Eukaryota > Metazoa > Chordata > Mammalia > Artiodactyla > Physeteridae > Kogia > Kogia breviceps. The sequence continues at coordinate 62,621,320 of NC_081318.1, read as the reverse complement.
AATGAATGAGACATACTGTGAAAACAGAATACTAACAAATTAAGTAGTAATCTAATATCAAAAAGAAGAAAAATCAAGACATAAACATATAATATTTTAAATATTCCCTTTGAATTGTAACAGAAGTGGGAGCAAGAGTTACTGTGAGCCTGCAGAACTGATTTGTTTGTTTTATAACCTAAGAAACATAAATGCCTATTAATTTACTCTTGGCAAAATTGTCCAAGTCAATACTTTCATAGATATAATGTGATAGCATTGGAACACTTATGAAATTACAAGGCAAGGAAAGTTTCTCTTTAGTGCTCCTATAAGCCATTACTCTATCTCCTCTCCTCACAGCTATTTTTGAGAGAATGACAGAGAAGCAGGAATTCACCAAAAAATCCTTTATTACAACCCAAATCCCTGAGCTGGTTGATTATATCACTATAAATATTCAAAAAGGGAAAAGAAGGAAGGAAGAAAGAAAGAGTGAAAAGGAGGAGGAAGTAAGAAAGGGAAGGGAAGGAAGGGAAGGGAAAGAAAATAAAGAATAGAAACTCAAATGATGAACATGCCTATAAAATAAACTCCACACACTCGCTTACCTTTGTAACACCCTGGATTCCCAGGGGGTCAATCTTGTTATTCTTTATTATCTTGAAAACTTCAAGAAATTCACAATTTTGAAATGTTTATAAGTATATCCATCTTATTCTGCAATTACATTCTCTTCCTGAGTAACATGTGTGCTGGGAATTTCCTGACACCACAGAATAACTTTCCATATTATTGTAGACTTTGTAGTACTAGGTCAAACAACAAAACCCTGCTGAGAAGCAGACACTGAGTGGCTGGTTAGCTGCATCTACTAGCTAACCAAGGCTCCCATCATCACTTAGCCATGAATTTGATTTAACTGTAATAAAATTATAAATTCCAATATGAGTGGAATTTATAACTAAGTGACCACTTGGAATATTGAAAACATATTTCTTCATTGTGCCACAAAGATCAAGGCACAGAACATAGTCTTTATTTTACTTTCCCTTTTTTAGCATCTTCCTTCACAAACTCCCACCAAGCATGTAGGATTCTCACACTGAATCCTGGTGACACAGAACCCTCCACTGCAATTCCTTCAAATAACCACTACTCATAGTGATCTACCATGCATTCCGTGTTGTCTTCCTTCCTCTGTCAAGATTCTTATTTTATGCCCATTTCTTCAGAGATTTGATTTCTGACAGGTAATCTGTGTATGATGATTGTCTCTCCCATGTAACACGTTTATATTTTTAAGATGCTTTCTGAAAACAAAATTATTTAACCCAAAGGAAAATTGGGGGGGGGGGGTGTAAGCCCTAGGGCTGGCTGGTAGAGAGAGATTTGGGGCAAAAGGGAACTCACAGTACCCAACAAATCATATCATGTAGATAGCTATCTGGCCTTCAATCAAAAAGTTATAAGTATCGTGCCTGTACTCCTAACAAGTCAAGGGTGATATAATCATGGGAATGAAGATTTGGAAATAGACACTAATGAATTAAAAACAAATGAGGAGAATGTTTATAGGTGTATAAAACGGCATTGAAATGTAAATTACTATCTAATTCAACCTTCATGTTGTACCATGGAGAGTGCTTGAATCACATACAGCTGTATATGTCAAGCTATGCTTTGGTTCATAGATAAGCACTCAGCTCTTTATAGAAAATTCAAAGAGAAATACTTGCCACCTCCCATAATTGGAATCATCTCTCTTAATGCTGATAGCCAAATGTGAAATTACAACCAAACTGTCTCAAAAAAGGTATAAAGTACATTTATTGCTGTTAGCAATATTAAAATAAAATGTTATGATCTCTTCAAAGCTATCACTCTAGCAAGCAAATAAATCAAAATTAAACTTCAAAACTCTTACCATGTCCAACAGCAATACTTCTAAATCAAACAAGTAAATTTTAATAGTGCAACACCTTCTTCACCAAGGGATTTGAAAGTCTTAATGACAAAAATAATCATCCTCATTTACTTTAACTGCAAAAATGTTTTTCCTTTCCCTAGCATAAAGTAAAAGACAAAGATAGTTCTCCCTTAGAACTGCAAAATCAGAAAACTACAGTCTCTGTTACGATGCGTTAATAGAAAAAATAGCTCTCAGAGCTTGGCAGAAATTGTATCATGTAGAGCTCATTCTTGGCTTACATAAAATCATGAGACCAGTAAAATCCAGGTACACAACGGAGGATTACACAGGTGATAAGGATTTTCCTTTGTAATATTAGTTCAAAGATAACTGCCCAAAATGTCACCAATAAGAATGTACTTTGGACCATGAAACATCTTTGCCCTTAAGCCTTTCTGAGAGTATCTCAAAGTACTGCACAGTCATAACCCCAATCTCTTACCCCACAGAAGATCTGTTTGCATGACACCAGCTTCTTGATATTTGAGGCAATTCCATGAATTAGCTTACGCTTGTGTTTCTTTTCCTTCCTCCTCCCAACTGACAATCTTTTAGGCTGTGTCCTAATTGTTACATTCTCCATCTACAAAGCGAAGAGCTGTAAAGCTCTTATTTATGACAACTGCCCTAGTTTTAGAGTAAAAGGTTGAAGAATCATCAAAAGGATGTTTTTGGTTTTTTAGTTGCTTACATATGAGTTTCTAAGCTTTTCCTAGCTTAGCTAGCATGGGCATCAACTATACCTAGAAAGATAAGAAAGCCTGAGTTATATCTTTGGACTGATATATGGTTAAATTATACATATATATATAATTTATTTGTAAATAAATATAAATAATGTAAGATAAAAATTAATAAAATAAAATTTTTATATATATATATATATATTTTATTTCTCTGGCTCTCATTTTAATGCTGTATCACCTATACAAGTGATTTTTAAATGTGACCCCAAACTCCCCTAGTGTAACTGTCAATCGCAAAATACGACTCATTGGATTTATATATAAATTACTAAAATTATTTTTAATCATTTGCCATTCATATCACATCAAAAACATATTTTTATTTGGGGTGAATTTTCTCTGAAGTTTGTGGTAGTTTTATGGTGGGGTAGTTTTGTCAACAGCAATGTGTAATGCGTGAAAAACTTGCAAGTTTTCAACGTGGCATATCAAAAAAGACAAAAACCCCATACATTTTAAAGGCACAGAAAAGGTTTTTTCACTTGAATAACTTACTCCAATTTCTGTATTTTAATTCTACCTCTGTCTCTCCGTCTCTTGCCCCTTCCTTGCCACTACCCTCATTTCTATTACTCTGATATAAATCTCACTCATTTTTGAGAGTTTGTCCTGATGAACAGCACGACTTCTGAGTCTCCCATTTATCCCTGAGAATAGCTGAGCACCCCCTCCTTGCTAGCTAAGCAGTTAACAATTGCTGGTTAACAATGCAAGTAAGAAATCTGTATTTGTTTCCTCAGGCTGCTGTAACAAAGTACCATAAACTGGGTGGCTTAAAACAACAGGAATTTACTCTCCCATAGTTATGGGAGGTAGAAGTCCAACATCAACGTGTTGGCAGGTCTGTAACCCTTCTGAGACTCTGTGTAGAATCCTCCTTACCTCTTCCTAGCTCCTGGTGGTCACTGCCAATCCTTGGCACTCTGGATTGCAGCCATATCACTTCAGTCTCTGCTTCTGTCACCACATGGCATTCTCCCTCTGTCTCTTCTCCTCTGATAAGTACACTAGTATATTGGGTTAAGGGTCTACCCTACTCTAGTATGGCCCCATCTTAATTTACATCTGCAAAGACCCTAGTTCGAAATAAGTTCACATCACAAGTACCAGGGGTTAGGACTTCAACATATCTTTTGGGGAACACAATTCAACCCACCACATCACCTCATAAAGGCATAGTCAACCATAACAAAACATAGTTGTTTAGCAAAACAGTTCCAAAGGAGAGTGTCAAAACTACTGCAACTAGGTATGTGGAATATCCAAAGTATTTTCTGGAGGATTTAATGGTGAGTTTTTAAAGAGAAGAGCCAAGGTTATTTTCAGATCTAAACCGATTTCTTGTCTTCCTAGCCAGTTCTCCTAAGAATAAGTTGCAGAAGTCTATTGCATTAATAACCAAGGGCAAAATGTAGTATGTAGTAATTATACTGATAACATGATCAACTAATGAAGTTCATTAGTCTAGCTGATGGAAACAGGGCTTTATTGACTTTTTTATTTGTCACTGGTAAATGAGTACTGTAAAGACAGACACCATCCAGGCAAAGTATGAAAGAAAATACATTGTTGCAGCATCTCACTGGTCTTAATTAGATTGTGCTTTTAACTAATTTAAGCTAAAATTATCCAGAGCATGTAAAATTTAAATACCTACTTAAGCAATAATACATACAAGTATGTATTAATTACAGACAGGTCAATCATTTTTATTAAATTTAAAATGACCCAATGTGATTTCACACTGCTCAGGTTCAAACTTCTTTGAATTAATTTTATTAATATTTACTATATCATTAAATTTCTTGGTCCCAGAACAAACCAGAATCAAAGCCCCAAGTAAAATTGTTCAATAAAATATGTCTTCAGATTATTAAATTTACTTAAAATAGATTAGACCCCAAAAGCACAAGAAAATAGTCATTAAAGGTAGCATTCTACTTCTCAAGATAGAAAAGCACCTAAGAAAAAGAAAGCAGATCTTCTTCAATATTCCAAGGACCTACATGCTCTCCTCATGTAATCACAGGTTCTTACCAACTCTATGACCTCATAGGTTCTTCAAATATTGTCAACAGTATCACTTCTTGATTTACACATACTATTCTATACATATTCACTGATCAAATAGGATATACACTTAGATTTGAACTAAGGACCCTGTGTAAATATTTCAAATGTACTGAGCCAATTCGTTTAACAAGCTTTGCACAGGCAGAGTATGAGAGGGCAGCAGTCCTGTACGTTTGCCTATTATAAAAAGAGGGGCAAACACCATGTCTTAGCTTCCAATGCCTGGGAGGGATTTTATGTTGTGCTTGTACCAGACTGTTTTCTTGATCCCCATTATGCTGTTAGCACAGCAGAGGAAAGAGACAGTTTAAAAAATGTCACAGTGGGAAGTGTTTTAATATTGAGTGGTAAATCCCCAGAGGCAAATGCAAAATATATCCACATTGTTAACAGTGCCTTTGAAGCAGGGACAAGATGGTTAAAATAAGTGACTTGGGTTTCTTTCCTTTCGTTGAAGTTGTTTGTGGTTTGAGGTTGCTTGGGGTTGGGGAAAAGGAAAAATGTTTCCCATAAAGTATAATTATTTTTGTATTCTTAGATATTTTATATTGTACCTCAAAATATAAAAACCTTCCTTCTCATCTTCTCTCCACGTTTCCTAAAATTTAAAGTAAAATATACATAGAACTAACAGTGATTTTAAATTGAATACTGAACACCTCAAAATGTAAGCTTGTCTGTTGTACTGTGTTTAATAGCATCATTGTAGGTCACTGCCACCCTGACCCCACAGGCAATCACCAAGAACTATTTTTACATATTTAACACAGGAAGGATTATAAATATTCAAAGACAATCTAATTAGTGTTCTAGAATTGCAGAATCTGTCTTTCAAGGAAAAAAATATGGCCTCATTTTATGCATTGTGCTGAAGAAAATAACAAAGGTATCTCAGACTACAGTCTCTGGAAATTAAAATCAAGAATAGGTACTTTTACAGAGCTGAAAATAAAACTATTAAGATCTTCTGAAACTTCCACACATCCCTTTCTGATGCCTTTGATGCTCTTTCTTCCTCATCTCATTTGATTGTTATTGTCCTCTCTCTAAAAGATTTAACTTATCTATTTGCAAAAGTGATTAGGTTTTTGGTATCCATTGCAACTCCTTCGTGGGCAAAATTGGTATTTTGATCTCTGACGTTGAACATCTGCAAACTAAATTTATATGCATGGTAATGACACACAATCATAAAGGATGTCAAATAATCTGTCTGTGTTACAACAGATGTCAATTTTTGTTGCTTGTTATTACTAAAAGGGGAAATGGAGCTCCTCTCTGTGACAAGTCATGTTGCTTCTAATTCCTAGCAATAAATGCACCTAGAGTATGTGCAGAAGTGGCACTCAGCCTGAATATCCATCACCGTTTTGATTGTTTGAAATGCATCTGGTCCCTTTGAGTATATTTACTGTGATTACCCAGTTCAAGCCTTTTCACACTATTGTATGTGTCATCAAACGACAGTAATGAAAATAACTGCAACCATTATTATAGGTTTTAGGACTTTGCCATCTGTTGAGTATTAGCCTTTGCCATTCCCCAACTGGCATTCCAGTGAGCCAAAATTACACAGAAGCTACCCCACAATACTGTATTTCTATATCACCTTTCATTTCACACATACCAAAGATGAGGCATCCCTTAAACAGTTCTACTAGAATCAAGTAATTAAGAATGAATGTGAATAAACTCACTTGATGTGATTTCAAACCTTAAAACCCTAGAAATAGGGCCGCCCTGGTGGCGCAGTGGTTGAGAGTCCGCCTGCCGATGCAGGGGACACGGGTTCGTGCCCCGGTCTGGGAAGATCCCACATGCCGCAGAGCGGCTGGGCCCGTGAGCCATGGTCGCTGAGCCTGCGCGTCCGGAGCCTGTGCTCCGCAACGGGAGAGGACGCAACGGTGAGAGGCCCGCGTACCGAAAAAAAAAAAAACCCTAGAAATAAACACAGCATATTCTATGCAGTTCTAAGAATTAGCAGTGATGTATAATGCTGTGACATTTGAGCATCAATCTAAAATGGTAAAAAATGACAGGTATGTTATTATTTCCATGTAATGTAAATTATTTTGAAGAAACCTATATATCTCTTTTATGTAATAAATAAGTAGGGTTAGGCTTATGTTAGGCTACAGACTTCTAATTTGTCAGAATGTCAGCATTTTGTCAGCATTCTGACCAGCCATAAATTTGTTAGGAATTTGATTTGTATTCACAAATCCAAAGAATGACATTTGATTAGGCTACTGTCAGCAGTAGTTCATTACCATACTAGAACCTTAGTATAACACCTTCTTTTAAAAAGAATTCAACAAAAATTCCAATCAAAAATAGGGTGATACGGGGCTTCCCTGGTGGCGCAGTAGTTGAGAGTCCGCCTGCCGATGCAGGGGACACAGGTTCGTGCCCCGGTCCGGGAGGATTCCACATGCCGTGGAGCAGCTGGGCCCGTGAGCCATGGCTGCTGAGCCTGCGCGTCCGGAGCCTGTGCTCCGCAACGGGAGAGGCCACAACAGTGAGAGGCCTGCGTAACACACACACACACACACACACACACACACACACACAAATAGAGTGATAACAAAAATAAACTCAAAATGGATTAAAGACCTAAACGTAAGTCCAGACACTCTAAAGCTCTTAGAGGAAAACATAGGCAGAACTCTCTACGACATCAATCACAGCAAGATCCTTTTTGACCCACCTCCTAGAGAAATGGAAATAAAAACGAAAATAAACAAATGGGACCTAATGAAACTTAAAAGCCTTTGCACAGCAAAGGAAACCATAAACAAGATGAAAAGACAACACTCAGAATGGGAGAAAATATTTGCAAATGAAGCAACTGACAAAGTATTAATCTCCAAAATTTACAAGCAGCTCATGCAGCTCAACATCAAAAAACAAACAACCCCATCCAAAAATGGGCAGAAGACCTAAATAGACATTTCTCCAAAGAAGATATACAAATTGCCAAAAAATACATGAAAGGATGCTCAACATCACTAATCATTAGAGAAATGCAAATTAAAACTACAATGAGGTATAACCTCACACCAGTCAGAATGGCCATCATCTAAAAATCTAGAAACAATAAATGCTGTAGAGGGTGTGGAGAAAAGGGAACCCTCTTGCACTGTTGGTGGGAATGTAAATTGATACAGCCACTATGGAGAATAGTATGGAGGTTCTTTAAAAAACTAAAAGTAGAACTACCATACAACCCAGCAATCCCACTACTGGGCCTATACCTTGAGAAGACAATAATTCAAAAAGAGTCATGTACTACAATGTTCATTGCAGCTCTATTTACAGTAGCCAGGACATGGAAGCAACCTAAGTGTCCACTGACAGATGAATGGATAAAGAAGATGTGGCACATATATATAATGGAATATTACTCAGCCATAAAAAGAAATGAAATTGAGTTATTTGTAATGAGGTGGATGGACCTAGAACCTGTCATACAGAATGAAGTAAGTCAGAAAGAAAAGAACAAATACCATATGCTAACACATATATTAGGAATCTAAAATAAGAAAAAAAATCGTTCTGAAGAACCTAGGGGCAGGACAGGAATAAAGACTCAGATATAGAGAATGGACTTGAGGACATGGGGAGGGGTGAGGGTAAGCTTGGACGAAGTGAGAGAGTGGCATGGACTTACATATACTACCAAATGTAAAATAGATAGCTAGTGGGAGGCTGCCGCATAACACAGAGAGATCAGCTCAGCTCCATGCTTTGTGACCACCTGGAGAGGTGGGATAGGGGGTGGGAGGGAGACGCAAGAGGGAGGAGATATGGGGATATATGTATATGTATAGCTGATTCACTTTGTTATACAGCAGAAACTAACACACCATTGTAAAGCATTATACTTCAATAAAGATGTTAAAAAAATAGGGTGATAAAATATTAGATATTCCAAAATGCAAAGGAAAAATTATAAACTTAAGGCTCAAACTTTGAATGAAAGTTATATTTTGCAATATTGTTTGTTTCAAAGCCCCTTCTGCACAATTTTAACCAGACAAGTGTGAAAGAAAAGCAGACTGCTATGGAAAGGAACACGGCAATCATATAGTAAGAAAGCAAGAACAGTGCAACTAAAGAAGAAGTGCAGATGAAAATTTCTCTAATTGCAACTTCTTACACTCCATTTGTACCCCTCTGAGAGTCCACCTCAGTTTGGGTATATTTTAAGCACTCAAGAGATAATTGCCAAAGATAACTGGAAATTAAAGGACTAGGCTACATTAGAAATGGTTGTAGAGAATGTTGAATCAACAGACTTTTTTTTTTAAATACAGGGTGTTTTATAACAACTGAATACAAATCACTCCTTATTACATAAAAGTCAGAATTTATTAAATAGCACATGACCCTGACCGAGAAAATGACACCAACTTTGAAGGCAGATGCCAATTCAGTCTTTAGAAGAAGGGATAGAACCACTCACACTGTTTTCATTTTTTTCTCAATTACATGCACTTTTGCTAATACAACATAGCTAATACTCTATCATAATTTCATTTGTCCCATGAGAAAACAATAATCTGGGGCATTCATTTTAAAGAATGCAAAAGAATAGATTTCAATAAGAATTTTTTTTTTCAGACAGATCTGAAGACTAACTTTTCTCAATTAGTTTTCCAGAAAGTAAATGAAAAAAGAAGGAAAAAATATAACCAGGTATAATTTTTTTTAATTAAAAGAAAAACCCAATAAACAAAGGAAGAGAGACTGAGGAGACTTCACACTGTGACATAAAATAAAATGTAGTATTTCTTAGGATCTTAGAAAGAGTGAGAAAATTATGTACCTTTCAATGTCACTTAGAGAGCAACCAGAACAAGTTATATCATTTTCTATCCAAAAGTAGACTTGGAAAGATAATTCTAACTATAATAGGTAAAATCTGAAAAAGTACCATGAATTGTGGAAGACCTAAGCAAATGACAAAAATGACCAATAAAACTCAAAATAATGAAGGCAGACTTGAGTGGTCTTCTTAAGTAAATGGGTAGTACTTTGTCTGGAATGTAGCTGATGACACAACTATTGATCCAATTTTAATGATGATGTGGTCAGCTGAACAAAAAACAAAAATAGTAAGAGCAATAATGTCTCAAAAGTTTATGATGGCTACTGAGGTCACTAAGAACACCCTGTAATACCCACTGCTCCCTGGAATAATATTTACTTACTGTATTTCTATTCAAAATGCTATATACTCCTGAATAAGTTTCAAAGTAATGAGCTTATTTCCTTTGAAAATGTTCCAAAGAATTTGGACAAGTCATAGCACTTTGGTGTTTGACCCATGCCTGCTCTTTATTTGTGGGCAATAACAAATAATTTAATTCAACCAATATCTCTTAGGCATTACTAAGTTCTAGGCACTATGCTAGGAACTGCAAACAACACACGGGTAAATGGGACTCAAATATTGTTGAGTCTGAACTATTTATATGCCCAACCAACAGAAGTATTTTGTTGGAGCTATAAAGGTGGTCCCTGTCTTTATTTGGATTATAGGAGAGTGAAAAAAACTGACATTAAACAAGTCATCACAACAAAGTGTGAGAATGATAATCCCCTCCCTCCAGACTAAAACTCTAGTGGAGAAAGCAGGCGTGCAAACACAAAGCTAAGGTAAGGCTGACTGAGAAAGATGCTTAAAATAGAGACAAATGAGTTGTGAAACAGAGTGAAGCAAGGCATTAATTCTAAATGAGGACATTCTGAGAGAAAGAGGATTTGAATAGGCTTAGCAAGATGGATAATGATGGGGGAAGGACATTTGAGACAAAGGGACCAAGTACGCAAAGGAGTACCTGTTAAAATGACAGACCAGAAGATGGATCAGAAGGTTTAAGGGAGAGAGTCAGAAAGCCATGAAAGGTTTTAAAAGCCAAGCCAAGGAACCTGAGTCTATTCTATAGGCAAGGGAAGGCAAGTAACATTTTTTGAGTTAAACAATAATGTGATCAGACCTCTGGTTCAGAAAGAAATTTTTGGAAAGCTTTTCTAGACCATTTTAAATACAGAGAGAAATGACTAAAAGGACATATACTAAAATATGCACAAAAGTGGTATTTTTGAATGATAACAGGTAATGAACTCTTTGCTTATTGATACTTCCTAAGTGTTTCACTATCAACATGAATGCTGTCAGTATTTTTTAAAGCAAGTAGTATAATTTTCTGATATACTATATCCATCAATATAAATATATTATTTATTATTACTATTACCTAAATAAGAGGTTGGAGGCAAAAAAAAAAAAAAATCTAAAGCCATATTTAACTTTCATTATTGATTAAGCCAAAATGTAGCCATTGGTCTTTGGTCAGGACTTTTACTGAATTTGATTTAAAGCCAAGTATTTCCAGCAGCCAGCAAATGATGGCACTTTCCCGAATATCCTGCAGTCTAGTCCTAGAATAACACTGTGACTCCCTGAGTTACAGGAAGAAGAACCAGTTGGATCACAAATCTGGGAAGTAAAGGAGTTTGTCATCACAAAGCATGAAGGCATCAGATAAGCACAAGGGCACACTGACTTCCTGGTTTTAGGGAATCAAGTCCTGACATAATATATTCCAGGGTGACTAGATGTCTCCCTTTATTTATTTTATTTATTTATTTATTTTTTGCGGTACTCGGGCCTCTCACTGTTGTGGCCTCTCCCATTGCGGAGCACAGGCTCCGGACACGCAGGCTCAGCGGCCACGGCTCACGGGCCCAGCCGCTCCGCGGCATGTGGGATCTTCCCGGACCGGGGAACGAACCCGTATCCCCTGCATCGGCAGGCGGACTCTCAACCACTGCGCCACCAGGGAAGCCCAGATGTCTCCCTTTAAAGGGTTCAGTCCCCATTTTTAATAAAAGGCAATCTAGATATAACACTGGTGACGAAAAGGATCAGCATCACTTACCTCTTCTGGTATAATATTACTTGCTCTCCACTTGCAGGGGAAAAAAAAAAGCAACAGTAAAGGGACTTCTGAGAGATATCATCCTGAAGAATGCGTATCACACACTGAGAACTTTGGTAACTTCAGGGTCACTGGATATTCCACTTTGGTGGTATTATTTTAGTTCTTTTCCCTTAATGTATTAAGAAGTAATTTTGAAAAAAATTTCTTCTTTTTACGTCCTTTTAGTCTGGTTCCTCTATGACCTAACACCATAGTAGATTAAAATTCATATACCAAAAAGAAGTTTGATACCCAAAGAAGAGGAATGATGGCAATATTACATAAACTTCAGGAAAGAAAAGTATGATCACCATATGGAAGAAAGAAAAAAAATATATATATATACACACTTTTCCTTTAACAAATGGAATACCTGCATTTGTATGGAGTCTCCTGAAAAGAACAAAACAGTCTATTTATATTATGCAATAAAATTTAAATATTCTCTAATCAAAGGTCAAACATAACTCATTATTTGTTGAGTAGAGAGAAGAGTCAATGAAGGCAACTGGCTTAAAGTTAACTTAGGTCTGGTTGGTCAGTCCACATAATCCACAAATCTGCCCTGAACGTCTCTGTCTGATCAACCCACCCCACCCTGGGTGGACAGAGCCTAGAAGTTGCTGCAGGTCTGCAGCAGGTCTGTGAGCCAGTTTAGGTCAGAGCAATGGACCTCTCACCTGTCAAGGGAATGGCACAGGAATGCAATAACCAATAACCAGGCCTAAATAGATCAGAAAGGAGAGCCAACACCACAAGAAACCAAGTGGATCAAGCACTGAGTGAGCTGAAGCATAAAAAAAAGCAAAAAAAAATCCCTACCGCTGAGGATAAGATGGGCACAACTAGATATGAATAAGGTTGGTTAAGCACCATTTCAGGTTGTTACTTTCCCTCTCCATTCACACTAGCCTTCAGTACTAGTTGAGTAAACCAGGTCTTGACCTCTAACTATAACAGTGATGTAAGTGATTGAACTTAGTATTTGACAGGCAGATGAGAGAAGAAAGCATTAAAGGTAGAAAGACAAATAGGTGTAAACAGATGCTTGCCAAATAGGTGATCCTGAGTTAAGACTGCAGAAAGACATGAAATGGCAGACATAGGTATCTGTCAGACCATGGTAGGCATCATATACTAAGACTGGAATCTCAGGCTTTATTTGGGGGGCAGTGGTATACTCTTGTACTTAACAAGCAGAGGAGACAGGATGAAACTAGTAAGTTATAGAGCTTACTATGGTAGCAATATGGAGAAAAGAGATAAAAAATGAATGAGACTAGGGAGGCGGAAGGGTAAACTGGGACGAAGTGAGAGAGTGGCATGGACATATATACACTACCAAATGTAAAGCAGATAGCTAGTGAAAAGCAGCTGCCAGAGCACAGGGAGATCAGCTCAGCTCGGTGCTTTCTGTCCACCTAGAGGGGTGGGATAGGGAGGGTGGGAGTCAGATGCAAGAGGGAAGAGATATGGGGATATATGTATACGTATAGCTGATTCACTTTGTTATACAGCAGAAGCTAACACACCATTGTAAAGCAATTATACTCCAATAAAGATGTTAAAAAAAAAAATGAATGAGACTGGAAGAGCAGCACAACAATAGGAAAGAGGAGAATCCTGAAGACCAGGACAAAAGCAGTGACCAGGACAAAATGGTTAAGAAGATGAAATCATAGAGTGTAACTACATTCGTGACTGCTATGGCACTCCCTCAGCCTGAATGCTCAGCCCCTACCTGTAAAATACAGCCCCTACCTGTAAAATATCTTCTTACTCTCAAGGTTCAGCTCAAAGGTTTCTTCTTCCATGAAGTCATCTCTCTGAGAACTCCTTTGTTCTCTCGCAGCCTTTTGTTTGCTCTGTATGGTCAAGCCACTCAAGGTGGCTGTTCTCTTGCTCTTGGTACATCCCCTGCTCCACCCACTTCATATACACCCTACCCACATGACTGACCTTCCTACATACTCATCCCACCCCAGCTAAGGAGTGTTCTAACTTTACAACAGAACATCTCCACCTGTTAGCTTATAAAGGAGGAGGTGAGGGGCGTGCCCCTCTCCTGGTTTCCCTGGTAACCCTTGAGCCAACCTGACATCAATTCCCCTTGTAACTGGTGGCCGCCCCACTCCCCCCACCAGCAAAGACTGCCACCACGTCCTGCCCATCGTCTGCCACATTTCCAGGCCCTTGCTTTAGAAAGGTAATGATCCCCCATCATTTAAGCCATTGATGTCTCTGTTGCTGACTCCAGGTTCTTTCTTCAGTCTTAAACTGGGCAAGTACAGGACTTGTAGGCCTGTGGGGTGCAGCCCAACATCCCCTTATAACATTTAGTTCATTCAGCCCTGTGTTAGAGTTAGCCCTTTACGTGTGTACTGCCTCAATTACACCACAAACTCCTTGAAATAGGGTCCTTGGCTGATCCATCCAGTTATTCCCCTTCACCCAAGAACATCTAGCACCCTACCTTGCACATAATAGTTTGGAGGAATAAATAAAGTAATTGAAATGCCTCAAAGAAACACTGTGCTAGTTTTGCATTGCTATAGAGATAATGAAATTCCAGAGTGAAGAGCAAGCATAAAATGGTGAGGAGCAACTGGACGAACTTCAGAAAACCCAAACTAAGCTATAGAGAAAAAAAGGAGTAATTGGAACATGAGATATTTCTTAGTAAGCATTGACATTTTTTTCTTTACCGAAATATTTCTCTGTGCATCTCCCTGCAAATCATGACAATAGTAAAAGAGATCCAAGGCCATTTTACTTGTAAACTGAAACAAAGAAACAAAAACTGGCATTATACAAAGATAATTGTGATTCACTGAGAAAAATAAAATGTTTTACCTCTCCCCTCCCTCCACTTCAACATTAAAATGGAAAAAGAAAATTCCCTAGTTAGGAATAAACACAAGCCCTTGGGGCTCCAGAAGAGTCTAGTTATGAGGGAAGAGGGGGAAGTGACAAAGACACAGCTTCTCTCTTTTAATTACAACTTTACCACCAAGGAAAGGAACTATGTTTATTTTCCCCAATATTACCCGAAGAGGAGACTGAATACTAAGCTATTCATTTACAGCTTATCAGGCATTTTGGATCTCATAATTGAGAAGGGGTGAAAGACAAAAGGAGAACCATCTAGGGCTACTGGCTTCCTAAGAATTCCTCAGTATTAATACCACTCCTCCTAAATCCCTTTGAGGATAGCTGCTTAGATACAGAGAGAAAATAATTGAACAATTTCATGGTGACATTGAACAGCAGCTCATAATTGACCTCAATATGAATAGCAATAAAGATGGAGAGAACAACATATGCTCTATACAGTGAGTGTGTGCAGGGTTCAAATCTTAATGCCTTTAAGTCCAGCAAGGAAGGAACCCATGAGAAAATTGCTTAATAATCATCCAAAGTCTATTTGCTTTCTATCGCAGAGCTGGACATTTTCATATTACCTCTGCTAATTGACTGCACTGAAATGATAGAACCACTGTCTGCAGCAAAAGAACTCTCAGATTTGCACTGATCTAGGAACTGACCAATTTGGTAATGCCACTCGTTTCCTAAGAGGGCATTTCAATTGGCCAAACTAAAGTAAAGTGTTGTGCAATTTTCTGTATAATCAGCATTAACAGCAGCTAAAGAAGGACTGTTCTTCAACTCAGAAAGCATGCTGCCAACTATAGAGGTTATAGCTGCTACTCCCTGTCCCCTCCTTTTATATCTTGGATCTGACTATATGAGCAGAGCTGGAGACACTTACTCAGACTGTTCTGATTCTTCTTTAGACAACTCTGAAGTCTGGATGTGCAAACAGAGAGAGGCTGTTTGGTTTTTAACACTGGCTCCCCTGAGTATCTGTCCCCACAAAATAGATCATTCAGAGTCAATTAAGTAGCCCCCCTTATCCACGGGGAATACGTTCTCAGATCCCCAGTGGATGGCTGAAACCGTAGACAGTACCAAACACTATACTATTTTTTCCTATACATATATACCTATGATAAAGTTTAATTTATAAATTAGGCATAGTAAAAGATTAACAACAATAACTAATAATAAAATAGAACAATTATAACAATATACTGTAATAAATGTGGTTTCTCTCTATCTCTCTCAAAATATCTTATTGCACAGATTCAATGTCTTTTCCATCTTAACCAAGCACTTATCAGGCATTGTGGCCATAATATTTGCAGTTTGAGGTGTGACAGCAAAAACTAGCATGAATTTCTTTTTCCTTCTTCCAAATTTCAGAATAGAAGATTCTTCCTTACCACATCCTCAGCATACAATTTTATTTTCTTCCCTTATTAAGTCAAGAGCTTTTACCTTTTCACTTAAAGAAAGCACTTTACAGCTTCTCTTTGGTATATCCAAATAACCAGCATCACTACTTTTGTGCTTTGGGGACATTATTAAGTGAAATAAGGGCAGCTGATCTGATAACGTAGAGGGCTAAGTGACTAACAGGTAGGATACGGGGAAAGGGATGATTCATGTCCTACGCGGGATGGAGCAGGAAGGCCAGAGATTTAACCACACTACTCAGAATGGTGCACAATTTAAAACTGATGAATTGTTCATTGCTAGAATTTTCAATTTATTATTTTTGGACTGTGGTTGACTATGGGTAACTGAAACCATGGAAACAAAATCAAGGATAAGGGGGCCTACTGTATTTAGAACACTTGCATATTAAAATGTGTATTAAAGGAAATTCTAGACAAAAAGGAAATAAAAAATACTACCAAAGTGACTCAACTAGTAATCGTATAACTAAACTCACTATCTTCCCAGACCCGCTCTTGCTGTTGTATTCTCTAACACAGATGCTCCACCATTCACCTGATTGCCCGCCCCAGAGCTGGAATTGCCCTTGGTTAGATTCCTATATTGGCCCCCTTACTGGTGTCTCACCCACCCCATCTGCCCACCACAAATATGTCTACCTAAGCAATCTAGCTAATTAACAAATCTCACCCTTTAATGGCTGAAGCCCCTTACTCCAGTTGAAGACCTACCTGTCCTGTTTGTTGCCATTCTCTTTATTCTCATCTCCTGCTCTCTCTACCCTCTCTAACATCATTCTACATTTACCATTACTGAACTAAATACTTATAGTTACAGAGACTCATCTTGTAGAGCCAGGCCTCCTGCATTTGTGTATATTCTTCTCTCAGCTATGAATGGCCATCCCTACTTGGCCCACTTGGAAAGCTTCTCTTTAGCCTCAATACTTAGCCTAGGTTATCACTGGCCATGTAAATTCCTTCCACAAAACTACCCACATAAGCAATACTAGCAGTCCTTTTTCTTTCTTTTATTTTTTGTAATATTCCTGCATCTTGTGCACAGTTCTTTGATCGCATTTATCCTACCATATTATGAGCACGTATTTCCTGTTCTCCTCTACAAAATGGTGAGCTGTTCAACTGCTTCTCCTGAAGTAAAAGTGATGAGAAACGTGGGCTCTGGAGCGCCCAGATTTCAAATTCTGCACCACTCTTTACCTAACCTCTCTGTGACTCAGTGTCGTCAATTGTAAAATGAGGATCAGGTCAATATATACCTTAGAGAGCTACGGTGAGGATTAGAAAATCTGATTTCTGTAAAGCATAATCAATGTTTAATGAATGTTATTTACCAGATTGAAAAGTCAATGGCATTCATATTTCAGTTCCAGTGGAGACATGGTAAAGATCTAGACATGATAGTTGAACTGGACTGCATAAACTGACTTGGGGAAAGATAGTAAAGTTCATTCCAATAGAAACACTCTGGCAGTGGTGGATGCTGGATTTTGTGAGCCATTTAAGCAGGAAACATTCTTTCAAGAGCCCTAATCCCTACACGTCTTCATTAACTCCTTCCAGTACTGCTATTCTGTGTCTTTTCAAACTTTGATTCTCAAACACATTCATCCTGGTGCTTCCCTGGTGGCGCAGTGGTTAAGAATCCGTCTGCCAATGCAGGGGACATGGGTTCGAGCCCTGGTCCAGGAAGATCCCACATGCTGCAGAGCAGTTAAGCCTGTGTGCCACAACTACTGAGCCTGTGTGCCATAGCTACTGAAGCCCACGTGCCTAGAGCCCGTGCTCTGCAACATGAGAAGCTACCTCAATGAGAAGCCCATGCACCGCACCACAATGCAATGAAGGGTAGCCCTCACTCGCCATAACTAGAGAACGCCCACATGCAGTAACAAAGACCCAACACAGCCAAAAATAAATAAATAAATTTATTTTTTTAAAGAACAACATTCATCCTTTCTAAGGTCTTATTTTCATACCAATGCTGTCTTTCTTGTCCTGAACAGAACTTCCCCAGTTAAGTTAGAAAGAGCTAATGAGCTTAATTACTAATTCAGCAGGAAATAACTTCTCAATCTCAGCTTTACTGCTCATCTTGGAAAAAACATAATTTCATGAGTCCTTAACCTTACCTAACTTTATATCATTATATCAAAGAAATAATACAAGATCCCCAGGAAAAAATGTGTAATGTTTAAGTGGATACACATATATACCATTTGTCTTTCCTGTGATGTGCATGCCACCGACATGTCAAAGTTATAAACTAAGATTTTTAAGTTTTGAGTGTTAATACAATATTAATTTATAAATTAATTCATCTGAGTAGCTTAAAAATCATTGAATCTATTACTTATCTGTCCTCATAATAACCTTTTAAGAATAAACAACACATTGTAAAATTGAGCCACAAATGGGTATATGACCCATTAAAAGCAGTGGTGAAGCGTAGTCTTTGTTCAATGCTCTCTTTTTTAGGATATGAAATTTAAAATTCAAAAGAAAAACAGCTCTGCCAAAAAACACAACAAAAAACTAACTCAACTAAATACACTCTAGAATCAGTAGATGTGAGTTATACCTTCACATATTGTGGAAAATTCCAACATTAGAAATTCAATTTTACTAAACACCTTCCGAATACCTAGCAGATTAAGTCAATATCTTATACCCAATTAACAATGTATAATTACAGTGTTTAATAGGTTTCCTCAATATAGACTAAATTATGAAATCCCCACATACATATATTTTTTAAATGTTAGTTTCACTAAATTATTTCCAAATGGTTGTCATTTTTCAGCTTTTCAACTTGTGGTAAACATGACTTTAACACGCATTTTTTTCTCAAGTCAAAATAAATTATTATTTGTAAATCCAGTCACATTTTTTAAATGTACTAAAATTCAGTTCATGCATTCTTTAAATCCATATTTGTCTTTATTTCCTATTTTCTTATACTGGGGTTTCTCAAAATGAGATAACCCTAAATTATTAAAATCAAAGGTTCCTCTGTATACCACAAAAAAACTTAGTATCGTTATAGATATATGTATGTTTCCAAGAAGATTGTGAGGATGTTGCAATTAAAAAATTGAGGCCAAATAATCCACCAGAGTGACCTTGAAGTTCTACTTAATGGTGTATAAGTTAAAAGTTTGTTTTTGTTAACCTAGGTAGCTTTTAGTCAGGTTCTTGAACTCTGGAGTCTTACCTAGGCTAGCTCATCTTTTGGCTTCTTTGCTTCCTGCCTTGCTAATTAATGGAAATACATACTCAGCCAGCAGCAAATTCATGAAGTTTATTCCCCATGAAAACCTAATGAAAAGGCTGTGCCTCCACAAGACAATAATTTGTTTAAATTTGAAAGTGCCAAGTGGAAACAGTATTGATTCTTTGGGGACATCAGGGCTCTATTAAGTACAATCTTCCTTCACTGAACCTCAGTAAAGTTAAGTCGCCTTCCAAAGAAATACAACTAACTACCAATTCTCCCTTGAGAAGACTCACTGAGACCAAAACAAACTTCATTTCTCTTCCCTTCAGTCCTTGCTATCATTTTGCAGAAATCAGCTGCTGAGGTCAGAACCTATTCAATTTATTTTTTTCATGGCCTTGTCCCACAAACAAGCAAAGAGGAACATATTTTTAAACTTGAATGGCTGCTTTATAGGCATATAGACTATGTATCTATACTGCTGAAGTAACTGTAGTTAAGAAAATATGCTTTCTTGGTTTCTAGACTTCTAAACTGGGTAATGTTAACTCCCTTCTCCAGCTGTTCAAGGCAGTTATCTTCTCCAGCTGTTTGTCATTTTTAACTATAACATACTCCTGCATGTCTGAAATACGGAAAGCTTCAAAACAGCACTTTCATGTCCCTATCCAGAACAAACATCAAAAAAATTTCCTCTTTCTGCAAATACCAGAAAGTGAAATAGACTTACTGCAAAACTACCGTAGCTTGGGTGCGTGTCATTTCATTTGTATACTCTTATGCTTACATTAACCATTCAAGCAAATGTGGAGGTGGAGAGGGTAGTCCAGTAAAACATATGACTCTAAAGGCAGATAGTCATTAGGGATCTTGAAGAAGCCCAGTCTCAGAGGAACCCTTTTAAAAGAAATTCCCTAAACCAGTGGACTTCACAATTTGTTGCTATCATACCCTCCAAAAGAATTTTGAAACATTGTATCCACTCACACATTTTTAAGTTGACATCTTAAAATTTTATCAAAAGCTGAAGTGTTTGTAAAATATATGTATTCTGGCATGTGACATATCGTATACCTGCTTTAAATACACTTTTTACCAAATCCTCAGTACTATGTAGTTTAGGTCATTTGATTTACAGAAAATATCTGCATAACCAGTACCTTAAATAACAAAGCTAAAATCTCAACTTGTAACTCAGTAAAAAGTGACAAAAAGAAAAAAAAAAAGTCAGTTCTCATTGTTAAAACAATCAGCTATATTCTAGATGTTACTATCCCTGTGACAACTTTGTCACATCTGAATTTTAATTTTGGGGTAACGGGAGAGAGATGGAGAGACAGAGAGACAGCAAGACAGGAAGACCGACTGTCTACCTACATATTATTTAACGATTACCAATCATTTTAAGCATTTTCCATTTATTTACTCAATTTTTAGGTTTTAAAAGCTCCTACATTCACCTTTAATTGACTCCACAGGCACAATTTCAAAACAAGAAATTAAAGAAATCCCCCATGGTCTAGGGGACTAAAGGGCAATTTAACTCACAAAGGAAGAGAAATAAACTTTGTGTTTTACAAGATTTGCATGTGAAAACGCATAAAATGACACTAATTCTATAAGTGTGACATAAGAGTTGCACCTAGAATTTTAATCATTTTTCTAATCAGTCTTCAGGGCAGCATTTTAGGGGACTAAATTATGTTGGCAATAGAAATACGATTGCTGTGTATTCCCCAAAATCCTACAGTTCTGAGTCACTTCAGATAAACTGTTTGAAGGACAATTAAGCCATTTTTGAATGCTTGCTACAAGCCCATCATTGCTATAGAGGGAAATAAGACATACAGAAGAAAGAGTGTCTTCCTCTGAGAAACATGCAATCTGATTGGGGAATAGGATTTATACACCAGAAACAATTAAGAAATCATTCCAGGAACCCAACAGAATTGTTAATGCTATGAGTTATTTGGATTAAAAACATGGAACTTGGAATCTACCAGAGCTGAGATCCAATTCTGGTTATAAATGACTTCTCACTGACCTCAGCTTCCTTGTCAGTTAAACACGGGCAATCAGGATAGGGACAGGCAAGATACAGCCCATGGGCCAAATCCTGCCCAGAGCCTGTTTTTGTACCAGCTGTGAGCTAAGAAT
Organism: Kogia breviceps; assembly: GCF_026419965.1. Classification (NCBI taxonomy): domain Eukaryota; kingdom Metazoa; phylum Chordata; class Mammalia; order Artiodactyla; family Physeteridae; genus Kogia; species Kogia breviceps. The sequence goes on along the minus strand of NC_081318.1, from coordinate 62,599,868 downwards.
AGTTCTCACATTTTTAAATGGTTAAGTAAGTTTTTAAAAGAATATCTGATAATATGTTTAAAATATATAACATTCAAATTTCAGTGTCCTGAAATAAAGTTTTATCAGAACACAGCCACACCCATTTATTTACATATTGTGCATAGCTGCTTTTTTGTTAAAACATCAAAGTTGAATAGTTGCAACAAAGGTCCTTTGTGTCCTACAAAGCTTATAATACTTTCTATCAGGCTCTCTACAGAAAAGTTTGCTGAGACCCTTGTTGTACAGAATTAAAAGAAATAATATGGGAAGACCTTCATGATGGCGGAGGAGTAAGATGTGGACATCAACTTCCTCCCCACAAATACATCAGAAATACGTCTACATGTGGAACAGCTCCTACAGAAACACCTACTTAACGCTGTCAGAACACCTCAGACTTCCCCAAAGGCAAGAAACTCCCCACGTACCTGGGTAGGGCAAAAGAAAAAAGGAAAAACAGAGACAAAAGAAAAGGGACGGGACCTGCACCTCTGGGAGCGAGCTGTGAAGGAAGAAAGGATTCTACACACTAGAAGCCCCTTCGCGGGCAGAGACTGTTGGTGGTGGAGGGGGAAGCTTCAGAGCCACGGAGGAGAGCGCAGTAACAGGGTGCGGAGGGCAAAGCGGAGAGATTCCCGCAGAGGATCGGTGCCAACCAGCACTCACCAGCCCGAGAGGCTTGTCTGCTCACCCGCCAGGGTGGGCGGGGGCTGGGAGCTGAGGCTTGGGCTTCGGAGGTCGGATCCCAGGGAGAGGACTAGGGTTGGCGGCATGAACACAGCCTAAAGGGAGCTAGTGCACCACAGCTAGCCGGGAGGGAGTCCGAGGAAAGTCTGGGCCTGCCTAAGAGGCAAGAGACTTTATCTTGCCTCTTTGTTTCGTGGTGCTCGAGGAGAGGGGATTAAGAGCGCTGCTTAAAGGAGCTCCAGAGACAGGCACGAGCCGCGGCTATCAGCGCGGACCCCAGAGACGGGCATGAGACACTAAGGCTGCTACTGCCACCACCAAGAAGCCTGTGTGCAAGCACAGGTCACTCTCCACACCTCCCCTCCCAGGAGCCTGTGCAGCCCGTCACTGCCGGGGTCCTGTGATCCAGGGACAACTTCACCGGGAGAATGCACGGTGCGCCTCAGGCTGGTGCAATGTCACGCTGGCCTCTGCCGCCACAGGCTCACCCCACATCAGTACCCCTCCCTCCCGCCGGTCTGAGTGAGCCAAAGCCCCCGAATCAGCTGCTCCTTTAACCTCGTCCTGTCTGAGCGAAGAGCAGATGCCCTCAGGCGACCTACATGCAGAGGCAGGTCCAAATCCGAAGCAGAGCCCCAGGAGCTGTGCTAACAAAGAAAAGAAAGGGAAATTTCTCCCAGCAGCCTCAGGAGCAGCGGATTAAACCTCCACAATCAACTTGATGTACCCTGCATCTGTGGAATACCTGAATAGACAGCAAATCATCCCAAAACTGAGGCAGTGTACTTTGGGGGCAACTGTAGACTTGGGGTTTGCTTTATGAATCTAATTTTATGTTTATCTTAGTATCATATTTAGAGCTTATTATCATTGGTAGATTTGTTTATTGATTTGGTTGCTCTCTTCCTTTATATATATATATATATATATATATATATATATATATATATTCTTTTTTTCCTTTTTTCTTTTTGTGAGATGTATGGGTATGCTTTGTGTGACTTGTCTGTATAGGTTTGCATTTACCATTTGTCCTACTGTTCTGTGTGTCCATTTTTTTTCTTAGTATGGTTTTTAGCACTTCTTATCATTGGTGGATTTGTTTATTGCTTTGGTTGCTGTCTTTTTTTTAATTACTTTTAAATTTATATTATTTTAATTTTTTTTTATTTTAATAACTTTATTTTTTTTCCTTTATTTTTTTTTCTTTTCTCCCTTTTCTTGTAAGCTGTGTGGCTGACAGGGTCTTGGTGGTTGGCCAGGTGTCAGGCCTGAGCCTCTGAGGTGGGAGAGCCGAGTTCAGGACATTGGTCCACCAGGGACATCCCAGCTCCTTGTAATATCAATCAGCAAGAGCTCTCCCAGAGATCTCTGTCTCAACACTAAGACCCAGCTCCACTCAATGACCAGCAAGCTTTAGTGCTGAACAACCCATGCCATACAACTAGAAAGACAGGAACACAACCCCACCCATTAGCAAAGAGGCTGCTTACAATCACACTAAGTTCACAGACACCCCAAAACACACCAATGGACACAGTCCTGCCAACCAGAAAGACAAGATCCAGGCTAATCCACCAGAACACAGGCACCAGTCCCCTCCGCCAGGAAGCCTACACAACTCACTGAACCAACCTTACCCACTGGGAGCAGACATCAAATACAATGGGAATCACGAACCTGCAGCCTGTGAAAAGGAGACTGCAAACACAGTAAGATAAGCAAAATGAGAAGACAAAGAAATACACAGCAGATGAATGAGAAAGGTAAAACCCCACCAGAACAAACAAATGAAGAGGAAGTAGGCAGTCTACCTGAAAAAGAATTCAGAGTAATGATAGTAAAGATGATCCAAAATCTTGGAAATAGAATGGAGAAAATACAAGAAACATTTAAAAGGACGTAGAAGAACTAAGGTGCAAACAAACAAGGAGGAACAAAACAATAAATGAAATTACAAATTCTTTAGAAGAAATCAATAGCAGAATAATTGAGGCAGAAGAATGGATAAGTGGCCTGGAAGATAAAATACTGGAAAAAACTACCACAGAGCAGAATAAAGAAAAAAGAATGAAAATAATTGAGTACAGTCTCAGAGACCTCTAGGACACATGAAATCCACAAACATTACAATTATAGGGGTCCCAGAAGAAGAAGAGAAAAAGAAAGGGACCGAGAAAACATTTGAAGAGATTATAGTTGAAAACTTCCCTAATATGGAAAAGGAAACAATCAATCAAGTCCAGGAAGCACAGAAAGACCCATACAGGATAAATACAAGGAGAAACACGCAAAGACACATATTAAACAAACTATCAAAAATTAAATACAAAGAAAAAATATTAAAAGCAGCAAGGGAAAAACAACAAATAATGGAGAAGAGAATCCCCATAAGGTTAATAGCAGATAATTCAGCAGAAACTTTGCAAGCCAGAAAGGTGTGGCAGGACATACTTGAGTGATGAAAGGGAAAAACCTACACCCAAGATTACTCTACCCAGCAAGGATCTCATTCAGATTTGACAGAGAAATTAAAACCTTTACAGACAAGCAAAAGCTAAGAGAATTCAGCACCACCAAACCAGCTTTACAACAAATGCTAAAGGAACTTCTCTAGGCAGGAAACAGAAGAGAAGGAAAAGACCAACAATAACAAACCCAAAACAATTAAGAAAATGGTCATAGGAACATACATATTGATAATTACCTTAAATATAAATGGATTAAATGCTCCAACCAAATGACATAGACTGTCTGAATGGATACAAAAACAAGACCTGTATATATGCTGTCTATAAGAGACCCACTTCAGACCTAGGGACACATACAGACTGAAAGTGAGGGGATGGAAAAAGATATTCCATGCAAATGGAAATCAAAAGAAAGCTGGAGTAGCAATTCTCATAACAGACAAAACAGACTTTAAAATAAAGACTATTACAAGAGACAAAGAAGGACACTACATAATGATCAAGGGATCAATCCAAGAAGAAGACATAACAATTGTAAATATTTATGCAGCCAACATAGGAGCACCTCAGCACATAAGGCAAATGTTAACAGCCATAAAAGGGGAAATCGACAGCAATACAATCATAGTAGGGGACTTTAACACCACACTTTCACCAGTGGACAGATGATGCAAAATGGAAATAAATAAGGAGGCACAAGCTTTAAATGACACATTAGACAAGACGGACTTAATTGATATTTATAGGACATTCCATCTAAAAACAACAGAATACACTTTCTTCTCAAGTGCTCATGGAACATTCTCCAGGATAGATCATATCTTGGGTCACAAATCAAGCTTTGGTAAATTTAAGAAAATTGAAATCATATCAAGAATCTTTTCTGAGCACAACGCTATGAGACTAGATAGAAATTACAGGAAAAAAACTGTAAAAAAATACAAACCCATGGAGGCTAAATAATGAACTACTAAATAACCAAGAGATCACTGAAGAAATCAGAGGAAATCCAAAAATACCTAGAAACAAATGACAACAAAAACACAATGACCCGAAACCTATGGGATGCAGCAAAAGCAGTTCTAAGAGGGAAGTTTATAGCAATACAATCCTACCTCAAGAAACAAGAAACATCTCAAATAAACAACCTAACCATACAACTAAAGCAATTAGAGAAAGAAGAACAAAAAAGACCCCAAGTTAGCAGAAGGAAAGAAATCATAAAGATCATATCAGAAATAAATGAAAAAGAAATGAAGGAAATGATAGCAAAGATCAATAAAACTAAAAGCTGGTTCTTTGAGAAGATAAACAAAATTGATAAACCATTAGCCAGACTCATGAAGAAAAAAAGGGAGAAGACTCAAACTGGTAGAACTAGAAATGAAAAAGGAGAAGTAACCACGGACACTGCAGAAATACAAAGGATCATGAGCGATTACTACAAGCAATTATATGCCAATAAAATGGACAACGTGGAAGAAATGGAAAAATTCTTAGAAAAGCACAACCTTCCAAGACTGAACCAGGAAGTAATAGTAAATATAAACAGACCAATCACAAGCACTGAAATTGAAATTGTGATTGAAAATCTTGCAATAAACAAAAGCCCAGGACCACATGGATTCACAGGCGAATTCTATCAAATATTTAAAGAGCTAACACCTATCCTTCTCAAACTCTTCCAAAATATAGTAGAGGGAGGAACACTCCCAAATTCATTGTATGAGGCCATCATCACCCTGATATCAAAATCAGACAAAGATGTCACAAAAAAAGGAAACTACAGGCCAATATCACTGATGAACATATATGCAAAAATCCACAGCAAAATACTAGCAAACAGAATGCAATAGCACAGGACTTCCCTGGTGGCACAGTGTTTAAGAATCCACCTGCGAATGCAGGGGAGAAGGGTTTGAGCCCATCTGGGAAGATCCCACATGCTGCAGAGCAACTAAAACCATGTGCCACACCTACTGAAGCCTGCATTCCTAGAGCCCGTGCTCCACAACAAGAGAAGCCACCACAATGAGAAGCCCGCACACCACAAAGAAAAGTAGCCCCCGCTCGCAGCAACTAGAGAATGCCCACACCCAGCAACAAAGACCCAATGCAGCCAAAAATAAGTAAATTAATAAAATAAATTAAAAATAATATTAAATATTTTTTAAAAAACGAATCCAACAGCACATTAAAAGGATCATACACCATGATCAAGTGGGGTTTATCTCAGGAATGCAAGGATTCTTCAATATATGCAAACCAATCAATGTGATAAACCATATTAACAAATTGAAGCAGAAAAGCCATATGATCATCTCAATAGATGCAGTAAAAGCTTTTGACAAACTTCAACACCCATTTATGATAAAAACCCTCCAGAAAGCTGGCATAGAGGGGAACCTACCTCAACATAATAAAGGCCATATATGATAAACCCAGAGCCAATATCATTCTCAATGGTGAAAAACTGAAACCATTTCCTCTAAGATCAGGAACAAGACAAGGTTACCCACTCTCACCAGTATTATTCAACATAGTTTTGGAAGTTTAGCCACAGCAATCAGAGAAGAAAAAGAAATAAAAAGAATCCAAATCAGAAAAGAAGAAGCAAAGCTGTCACTGTTTGCAGATGACATGATACTATACATAGAGAATCCTAAAGATGCTATCAGAAAACTACTAAAGCTAATCAATGAAATTGGTAGAGTAACAGGACACAAAATTAATGCACAGAAATCTCTTGCATTCCTATACACTAATGATGAAAAATCTGAAAGCAAAATTAAGGAAACACTCCCATTTACCATTGCAACAAAAAGAATAAAATACCTAGGAATAAACCTACCTAAGGAGACAAAAGACCTGTATGCCGAAAACTATAAGACACTGAGGAAAGAAATTAAAGATAATATAAACAGATGGAGAGATATACCATGTCCTTGGATTGGAAGAATCAGCACTGTGAAAACGACTATACCACCCAAAGCAATCTACAGATTCAGTGCAATCCCTATCAAACTACCACTGCAAATTTTCACAGAACTAGAACAAAAAAAAATTCACATATTGTATGGAAACACAGAAGACCCCGAATAGCCAAAGCAATCTTGAGAAAGAAAAACGGAGCTGGAGGAATCAGGCTCCCAGACTTCAGACTATACTACAAAGCTACAATAATCAAGACAGTGTGGTACTGGCACAAAAACAGAAAGATAGATCAATGGAACAGGATAGAAAGCCCAGAGATAAACCCACACATATGGTCACCTTATCTTTGATAAAGGAGGCAAGAATATACAATGGAGAAAAGACAGCCTCTTCAATAAATACTGCTGGGAAAACTGGACAGCTACATGTAAAAGAATGAAATTAGAATACTCCCTAACACCATATACAAAAATAAACTCAAAATGGATTAAAGTCCTAAATGTAAGGCCAGACACTATAAAACTCTTAGAGGAAAACATAGGCAGAACACTCTGTGACATAAATCACAACAAGATCCTTTTTGACCCACCTCCTAGAGAAATGGAAATAAAACAAAAATAAACAAATGGGACCTGGTGAAACTTAAAAGCTTTTGCACAGCAAAGGAACCATAAACAAGAAGGAAAGACAACCCTCAGAATGGGAGAAAATATTTGCAGATGAAGCAACTGACAAAGGATTAATCTTGAAAATGTACAAGCAGCTCATGCAGCTCAATATCAGAAAAACAAAAAACCCAATCCAAAAATGGACAGAAGACCTAAACAGACATCTCTCCAAAGAAGATATGCAGATTGCCAACAAACACATGAAAGTATGCTCAACATCAGTAATATAGAGAAATGCAAATCAAAACTACAATGAGGTATATATAACCTCACACCAGTCAGAATGGCCATCATCAAAAAATCTACAAACAAAAAATCCTGGAGAGGGTGAAGAGAAAAGGGAACCCTCTTGCACTGTTGGTGGGAATGTAAATTGATATAGCCACTATGGAGAACAGTATGGAGGTTCCTTAACAAACTAAACATAGAACTACCATATGACCCAGCAATCCCACTACTGGGCATATACCGTGAGAGAACCATAATTCAAAGAGAGTCATGTACCACAATGTTCATTGCAGCACTATTTACAATAGCCAGGACAGGGATACAACCTAAACATCCATCAACAGATGAATAGATAAAGAAGCTGTGGCACATATATAAAATGGAATATTACTCAGCCATAAAGAGAAACGAAATTGAGTTATTTGTAGTGAGGTGGATGGACCTAGAGTCTGTCATACAGAGTGAAGTAAGTCAGAAAGAGAAAAACAAATAGCACAGGGAGGTCAGTTTGGTGCTTTGTGACCACCTAGAGGGGTGGGATAGGGAGGGTAGGAGGGAGGCGCAAGAGAGAGAGGATATTGGGATATATGTGTATGTATAGCTGACTCACTTTGTTTTACAACAGAAACTAACACACCATTGTAAAGCAGTTATACTCCAATAGATGCTAAAATAAAATATAGAAATAATATGAATCAAATGGTTAACACAGAACCTGGCACATAAGCACTCAATAAATAGCAAATATTATGATTCTTTTGCAAGAAGCTATAATTTGAACGTAATATACAACTTCAAAACACAACTCTTTTTTCTTTCTAGAAGAGACTTATTTGAAGAAATATTACAACATATAAAAACTACATAAAGTCTTAATTCCCACTCATACAGTGGTAGATTTGATATAATGCATAATAAAATACTTTTAAAATCCAGAATGCACAAAGTACTGCTTAGTTTGATCACTAAGTCATTAACTGATAAGCAAAGGTAAACAAGGCTACAAAAGGCATGACTTACCCATTAAGTAACTGGACATTAAGTTCCTTTAAAAAATGGAAATATTGGCATGGTCTAACTTATAACCATGCAAACACAGATAGAGCCTGTCATGCATGCATAACGGAGAACTGACTGCCCGGGGAATCACCGCTCTATCATCTATTCCATAACATTTGAGTGGATGGAGACTCAATTCTCCAGGCTCTTCCACCTCAGGGCTCTCACGCATGATGTCCCATCTGCTAAGGACACTCTTCCCTCTGCTTATCCCAGGCTCTCTCCTTTCCACCCATCAAGTCTTCCCTTAAATATCACTTCCTCAATCACTCCATCCTAGCATCACCTTTGTTTCCTTCATAGCACATTTATAATTCTATATTTAGGGAGCCACTTGCTTATGAGTACCTTTCTCCTCCATTAGATTCTTAACTCCAAGAGAAAAGCAGTAAATCTTTCTCTGTCGCCATTATATGCTCAGCTCCTAGAAGATTGAAAAGTGACCTGGTGAATAAATGCTTGGAACCCTGGAAGTCACCTTTAAAGGACAACTTGTCTTCAAACATAATGAAGTACAACTGAAGGTACTATGGGAAAAACAAAAGCAACAATCAAAAACAGCCTTTTTATTCTTTCTTTCGACCCAGAATCAGAAAAATACAATGTTTATTAGTTGTTAGTGAACTTTCAAAATGAACAACAAAAGTATTTTGAGTACCTGCTATATTCAAGACACTATTCTAGACACCAGAGAAATATAAGTTTTACAAGTTAAAGTGCTGATTCTCCAGAACTTCACAGGACAAACACAGAATTCTAATACAATGTAGACTTTGAAAATGATAATAATGGAAGTACAAAATGTTATAGGGTTAAGAGAGGAAAAGAATGCTCATTTTGGCTGGTGAGGTATAGAAAGTGTTCTTGGAGGAGATGGGATTTAATCTGGATCTTAAAGCATTATTAAAACTTCAAATGGCAATTAGAAGGAATAGTCTGTTTTCAGTCCAACAAGAGAAAAGACATATCTGGGAAAGTACAGAATGTGTTCAGTACCATCTAAGCCATTTTATTCAACTAAGGAAAAGTGATGGTTAAAAATGTGGTTTCTAGAATCAAACAGTTTGAGTACCAATCCTAAATTCACCACTTACTAGCTCTGTGTCATTGGGTAAATTACTCTACCTCATTTTTCTCATCAGCAAAAACAGGAATAATAATATTACCCTCTTCAAGTTGTTCTTGAGAAGGTCAATTAAGATAAAACACAGGAAGATAAAACACAATTCTTATCTCATGGTAAGAGCTTAACAAATGTTATCTTTCATTGTTCTTATTATCTTTCCTTAGTACCTTACCTGTGAGAAATACTATCCTGTCCTTTTCTTTTTGCTTTCCGCATGCTATTCTGAACCAAGCTATTCCCTGGCAGCAAATTAATCATTTCTGTAACAGCATGAGCACTTTAAAGCTCTTGGGGTGCCATTGTGTACAGAAGCAATATCTAATTGATAGTAGCCTAATAGCCTCAGAAAGCTGTTGCAATTTTTTTAAAAAGTTGAGTTAAAAATAGGATCAGTTCTTAGCCAGGACATGGAAGCAACCTAAGTGCCCATCAACAGATGAATGGATAAAGAAGATGTGGCACATATATACAATGGAATATTACTCAGCCATAAAAAGAAATGAAACTGAGTTATTTGTAATGAGGTGGATAGACCTGGAGTCTGTCATACAGAGTGAAGTAAGTCAGAAGGAAAAAAACAAATACCGTATGCTAACACATATATATGGAATCTAAGAAAAAAAAATGTCATGAAGAGATTAGTGGTAGGACTGGAATAAAAGACCTACTAGACCATGGACTTGAGGATATGGGGAGGGGGAAGGGTAAGCTGTGACGATGTGAGAGAGTGGCAGGGACATATACACACTACCAAATGTAAATTAGATAGCTAGTGGGAAGCTGCCGCATAGCACAGGGAGTTCACCTCTGTGCTTTGTGACCACCTAGAGGGGTGGGATAGGGAGGGGGGGAGGGAGGGTGACGCAAGAGGGAAGAGATATGGGAACATATGTATATGTATAACTGATTCACTTTGTTGTAAAGGAGAAACTAACACACTATTGTAAAACAGTTATACTCAAATAAAGATGTTTAAAAGGCAAAAAAAAAAAAAAAATAGGATCAGTTCAGGCAGTGAGAGAATGAGCTTTATGAGTGGCCTTGACATTCTTCCTCAACACTCTTTAAAAGTTACATATCTAAACCCACCCCAGTATTTGTCTCTCTAGTGATGCTAGATATCGTCTCAGTTACCCTGAAATGACATTTCAGTGTTAGGATCCAAGCTGTTTTCCAGCAGGGTCAATCTACAACTATGAAAAGAAAAGTGAAGCTTTAATGTTGGGTCAAGCCTTCAGGTTTACTGCCACTTGTCAGGGCCTCTCAGTGCTACCCCACAGAACTTTCCTGCTATGATTCTAAACCTGCACTGTTTAATATAATGCCCTCTAGCCCTGGCTATTCCACACTTGAAATGTGACGAGTGCAACGGGAACTGAATTTTTATTTTACTTAATTTTAATAAAGCTCAATAGACACATGTGACTAGCGGCTACTTATTGGACAGTACAGATGGAATGCTAGTCCTGCCATCAATACATTTGTCCTTTCCACTAATATACTCTTTAACAGTTACCAGCCAGCCTCAGTTGCACATTTTAAAAGCATTCCTCTGAGAACCCTTGAAGATCTTCCTTCAAGATCCCTTTCTGAGTCATTAACCTATCATGTTTGTGTCACCCATGCTGCCATCTCCTACCCCTGAAGTCCAGTGTCCAAAGCTGATTTCTTCACCCTCACCTTTGCTGAGTATGGGCTGGTCCTGGTACTCTGTCTGGTGCATACTCGCTCAGATACCACTCCTCCTCCGTCTTCTGTCTTTAGCAAGAGTTTACCACATAGTCCTCAGCTGTCTTCTCCTGGCTGCTGGTGAGCATGGCTACTTTCCCCCTGTGGGTAGTTATACTTTAGGAACCAATATTGCACCCATAAAAAATTATAATTTCCACAAGTTCTGCTCGTAAACCTTACACCCTGTGGCTTAATATAATAGAAATGGCCAGGCCTGCCAAACAAAGATAGTTCAGCTCCACCTCTAATTCTCTGACTCCCAGATTCTATTTTAGGCATCTATTCTCATCTTATACTTTAAGACTTGTCTACCTTTTTGACTATTCATCTACAGTCTGCTTTCCATAGCCCAGAGCAGAGAAAAATATTTTAGAAGTTAAATTTCCTTTTTCTAAAGGTCAGTTATCCAGGTGTGAAAGCCAGAAAACTTTATTCTACCAGAAACTTGTTTTGAATCTTTTTTTCTGCACTGATAACAACACACTGCTTTATTCTAAATTACAAACATGAACAGCCTAGACATTTGCTCCATGAATTTCTATATAATGCCAATATGTAAAGGAATAAAAAGAAAGATCATAGCATGCATGTAATTAAATTGTACATTTATCAAATGTTATATCTGTAATTACAATGACGTGCTAGAATGCTCTGAAATTTTATGATCTTAAAATAGCATTTTAACTGCCCCTCCCTTGTTTCTCTATACTTTAATCCAAGTGTAGTTTTATAAATGTGTTTGAAACCAATTAGGGGAGAGTGGCTGCCCAGGTTGTTCATCTTGGAGCACACCAGATATATAGGAACAGACTCCCAACTATCATGCATGTGCCAGGTGACTCCATTTAAAATTCATTGGGCATCTAACCCATGTCAAACCAATCAGACATGGTTTCAAGCTAGAACTAAGGGAAGAGAGTCAGTCCTTATCTGCGAGAGCTGTGGGATATGAGGCCTGGCAGCCTTGAGCAGCCGTGTTCTCAGCCATGGGGATGTATGGTCTACTATGCAAGCAGAGGCCAACATGCAGAGAGAAGCAGAAATTCAATTCCTAATTTCCTGCTATCCCAAGACCCAGCTTTCCCTGTCCTTCTTGCTTCACATTAGATGTCCCAGTACAGTTCCAATAAATTCCCTCTCTTCTGAGTTAGTTCAAGTTATGTTTCTACTATTTGAATCCAAGAATGTCAATCAATACAATATTTTTAATAAATTTTTTAAAAGTCACCCCTGAATGACTTTTGTCATTTTCTCTACAAATGCAGCATTGTAGAAAGGAATTGTTTTGCATATATAATTCCAAATATATATGCAAACCCAGCAAATTAAAAATGAAGGATTCCAAGCAACTATATAAATGTATATATATATATATATATATACATATATAAATATATTAAATGTTTTATATATATATTAAAGTTTATGAGAAACATGGTGCTTGAGATTTGACTAGGCATTGAAAAGAAATGTCATTTTGAATTCTCTGACATGTAAATGTTTAATTGTATTTTGAAACTGTATATCACTAAAAATAGTAAAGAAGAGAATTTTTAAAGCATATACAGTATGACCCAATTTTTATAAAATTATTTCATATTATCTATCAATTATCTTTCCACCCATCTATTTATATATTCATAGACAATTGCCTGAATATTTACATAATGTCAACAATGATCTTTTTTCTAAGGGTTATATTATTACATGGCATTTTATTATATCCTTCACAGTCTTATGAATTAAAATTCTCAAGTCAAATCAACTGACATACCTTATCCCAGACATGTCAAACATAGCTACATGTGTGTAAATGCATAAAAGCAAGGGAGAAAAACTAACCAAGGTAAGACCCTGGGACTGCTCTAACAGGAATGCAAAAGGCTTGAAAGGCACTACTTTTATTCTAAAACAAATTTCCAAATTATTTTATAGTATGTAAAGTTTTTCTCAATATATATCTATTCATTATTCTCTTAACATGACATTCATACTTCTGGAATTTGTGGTCACGTTCTTTCTCGATTCACTTTCCAACTTTCAGACTCGTATCCACCCTAAACAAAGCCTATACTGTTTTTGGAATCTTCTCTGAGCATCTCAGTACTCAGGAACCTCATTTCCTCTCAGACGCCATAGTCTTTATTTGCATTCCAGCAATGGGGCTCTGAGCACCATGACATGGGATTTCAGTAATTAAGTTTCTATGAATCAATCCTGAATTCCAAACTAAACTATCTACTCTTTGAAGTCAGAATTCAATTCTTAAACCCATTTGTACCACAGCCTCCCTCCACAGTTTTCTCCCCTTCCACTCTCACACTCTGAGGCTGTAGTACAGTTTCCCAAACACAGTATTTTGGGATCAGAATTTTCAGTATTTCAGGTTCCTCATTGTTTGGGCATTGAAATTTTATTTTAGTCAACTAATTCCATTCTTATCTAATCAACTAAGATAGGGTGTGTTCACACAGACTTTCTATGTCACTGTATTTCTTCATCTCTATAGCAAACTCTGTGCCAGATTCTTCCACAATAACTGGTAGTGTGACAATGTCTATTCCACACTGAGCTTCCTGAATTATTACCCCAAATATCCCCATGGAAAAATATTTGAAGAAGAATCAGTTTTATGACTCCAGGCAAGCACCTACCTAGTCAGGTCAAAAAGTAGTCATTTCTAAAGCTCTATAAAACTCCCCTGATACAAGCATGGCAGTGTCACAAATTGCAAATTGGCATGAAAAAGAATCTGAAAAGATTGCCAAGGCTGGAAGTCTGCCTTCCCTGCCCAATCATTTAAGAGAGTAACACCAACTAATTGCAAATGCTCCAACATATGTGATGCATACTCATCCTTTTATTTTTACAACACAAAAGCAGCTTCTTGAAATAAAACAGTCCAGCCAAAGCACATCACGTTGCCAGATTGAGGGAGAGAATGAAAATATATTCACAAAACTGATTTAAGATTTAAGCCTTCTTAGATATGAGACACTTAGATTAGATCAAAGAAAGGCAGGACTGGAGTATGGTCTTCTGGTTCCTATGACTCTCTCTACTAAACCCAACTGTGCCGTCAATAACCCTGGTTATGACTTACCCAGGGATGAGCATATCAAGTTTTACTGAAACAATTGAGTTACTCTGTAAGAAATTCTATGTTTTATGAAAGCCTCAGTTCAAGATCCCTAATGGAGGATTGTTTGTAGCAGAAACACAAAGCCAAGTGAACTCCTCACCCCCGAGGCAGAGCAAGCATGCTTCATTTGGAAACCAGAAGTAGAAATGGGCACCAATAAAATGAAGAGGCATGCACACTTATATTTTTTAAAAACACAAAAGAAAGAGGTGTACTGAAGTATAAGTAGTCCAGCTAAAGCGTCTCATGTTACTAGAAAAATAGTGATTTTACAGAAACAAATTATTGATATTTCCCAATAAAAAGGGATCTATAAAAACACTGTGTAGACCCATTCTCCAGATTTTGAACACTACTGACACCTCTGATACAGAAAAGCAATAAAAATGCAAAATGATAACATTTCTTGTGCTTAGAGTAGCCTTAAATCAGTTTTAGGGTTTTGCTTTTGTTTTTATTTTTTTTAACATAGAAAGAGGCCTAAATTGTACTGCTTACCTAAGCGATTCCTATACGGTCAGTCTAAACAGAACAAAGTTGTTAACGTCTAGTTCATTTCATAATTCTATTGTTGTCAAGGTAGCTCACTTTAAATTATTGTTTATCTAACTGGTCTTTTCTCATTATTCACAATCTTACATTTCTTTGTGTTGTGGATCTTGAAATATTTCTCTAGCTTACTTTGTTCTCTTTAGACTGACCGTATAGGAATCGCTTAGGTAAGCAGTACAATTTAGGCCTCTTTCTACGTTAAAAAAAAATAAACACAACAGGGCTTCCCTGGTGGCGCAGTGGTTGAGGGTCCGTCTGCCGATGCAGGGGACACGGGTTCATGTCCCGGTCCGGGAGGATCCCACATGCCGCGGAGCGGCTGGGCCCGTGAGCTATGGCCGCTGAGCCTGCGCGTCCGGAGCCTGCGCTCTGCAACAGGAGAGGCCACGGCAGTGAGAGGCCCGCGTACCGCAAAAAATAAATAAATAAATAAAATAAAAATAAACACAACACTGTAAAGCAATTATATGCCAATAAAGATATATATATATATATAAAAAGATGGACACAAACAGCTTCAGACGCTAAGGACAGTCTCCATTCTGATCCCAAAGATTCCACTTGGAATCAGTGGTTAGTGATGTAATGTCACAAATGAGTTTTAAACATAGTCCTCAGAACCCATAATATCGATCATATTTTCAGGTCCCTTTATCCCTCTATGATAGAAATCAATACTTTATCTTTGGTTAGACTTCTGGGTGTGTGTCGGTCCCTCTATATGAATGTTTGTTTCACTGGATCTTGACCCCTTATACGACATCTCATTTATCCTTGATCCTCTAATGAAACCTAAAGTAACAACTTGCACATAATAAAAATATGAGTACATATTTGTTAAATGAGAAAAAACTAATTCATTCTGCTGAGGAAGAAAGTTTGTAAGTAAAGAAGCAAATCTAACCTATTCTGAGCTCCAGCAGTGACTGGGGCACACTATTATTGATGCTGCAATATAATCTTTTAATTTTCACAACCAAAAAGTTTCTAAGTATGGAGGTTAAGAGTATAGACTTTGGAGTCTGACTGACTGCCTAGGGCCACATCCTGGCTCCACTTCCTAGCTGTATGAACTTCAGTAAGTTGTTTAACCTCTATGCCTCAGTTTAATCATACATAAAATGGGGATGATAATAATAGTAACTAACTCACAGACTCGTTATGAATAGTCATTGAGTTAATATGTAAAGTACATGAAACAGCACTTGATGCAGAGTAATAGCTGAAGAAAACTTAACTTATTAGCTTATTAACAGTTTGGGGGAACTGTCCAAGACCACACAGATAACTGCATTCTGAGTGCATGCCATTAGCAACTGGAAGCTTTAACACCTCTTCTCATCTCTGCAGGAGAGCTCGATGACCAGGCTATGTAGCATGAAATAACTTCCTCTCCACTGCCTCTTAGAGGAGTCTCAATAGGAGAAGAAGAAGGAATGGGATGGGGCTACCTGCCTCCTCATCCTTTATCAGGTCTCAAGTCCCAACCATACGGCAAATGTCTGGGAACCATGGTCACTGCACTTGTTGCTCTGGCCCCTCCCAGACTTGTTCTTTTATTCCTTGGTTCAATGCCTTCTCAGAAAAAGGGAGTGCTGCATCCTTCATCAAGATAATGCAAACCCCAATTCTATCACTAAGTTTTGTGCACACACAACTGAAACCCTTTGCAGCCCAATCTCTCCAACTGCAAAATGGGGATAATAATAAAAATAACGATTGCAAACATGTATTGAATGCTTAGAATCTATTGAGCACTGACCTTATATCCTTTACAATTCACATAATCATATGGTATAAGTACTGTTAGTATCCAAGCTTTACATATAGATAAGGAAACCATTTTATGGATAAGTCATATAACTTGTCCAAGGCTACAAAGCTGATAAATAGCAGCACCAGGATTCAAACTCAGACACTCTGATACCAGAGCCTATGAACCTCTGCACAATGTCTGGTAATGCAGTAGGTGCTCTGTGAATGCCAGGTCTCTGCACCCACTCTATGAAGTCATGATGAAGCTGGGTACTGGCAGACAATATAGATGTCAGTGTAGGAGTCCTCCTTATAACCTTGTGGGTAAGTATAGCCTCTAGCCCCAGCTTGAACAGATTCCCAAAAATGACTTTCATCCTCTTCATGGATTTGCCCTACTTATCATTTCTCAACATCTCCAACCCCACCTTCAGTAACACTCTCCCAACACCTTGACCACCAAACTTCACCCCACCTGCATGGACTTCTCTCAAAGCCTTTTTAAACATATCACGATCCAATCATCTGTCTGTTCTGGATCTTTTTAACCTACTGTTCTCTCTGATTAGAACCTTCTGCCTAACTCCATTTCACCTGACTCTCTATCACTTACTTTAAAAGGCATTTCTCTGGGGAGTCTCTTTTGACCCCCTCCCGACCTTCCTCTCAAATACGTTGAGCGTCACTGCTTTGTTCTCCAGCTCCATAATTTCCTATTGTGGCTCTTAATACACTAGACTGCAATGATATATTTCACATCTGTGTTTCCTTCTAGACTCTAAGCTCTGTAAGGACTCTAGCATGTCATGCTTATCATTGTTTCCCCAATGCTTGATACATATATGTCTTTAATAAATATTTATTAAACGGAAGGAAGAAAGGAAATGAGACAAGAAAAGTGTAAAATATGTGCTTTCTCCTCCTCCATCCTAACTCCTCTGTAAAGAAAATTTCAATAAACTTGGAGCATTCTAGGAGGTTAGACCAAAAATTTCTATGATTGCAGAGGTAGAAGGTGAATCCCATTTGGTGCTTGAGCACGACTCCTTTTCCTGCTCAAGGGTTTGGGATTTCTCAGAGTTGAAGATATAATCAGAAACCCTAGAGGACTGGGTGGGTTGATGATTAGGTGAAACAAACAAACACCTCCAAATGTAAAGGAAAATGTTAAGAATGTAAGAATAACTCCACCTGCCAAGTGCTAGAACATAAAATATTTCACTGATAGAAGGTCTGAAGTTTGAAGGAAAGAGTTTCCCTAAATGGTCCAGAAGTAATTTAATTTGTTAAGAAGCCTAAAGGGGCTCAGTATCATGCACAGCTACTTTTCTCCCTCCCCACAAAAAGGCAAAAAAATGACCAACACAAGTCAGACTGCATGAATAGAGCAGATTCAGCTTGGATGTCAGGGAACTTCACTCAAATGCCAATCATCATAATTCTAAGCTACCCAGAGGTTTGGCTGGATCACTGCCAGTCAGTACTATGACTGATATCTTTTTCTTCAGACATCGCAACATTCAAAAATAAAAGGAAAATATGTTCAGCTGCTGCCTCTTCAGCAGCTTTGCAATTTTCCAAGGATCAGCCCCTGTCCTATTCTCAGTCCCCTAATCTCCAAGCAGAGTAATAGCTTCTCCTTGCCTAGCAGGAGTTAGGAGACTGCCTAGCCAAGCAGCCTCTGGTTAGTATTTCAAGAACCCTTGGTTTCCTAATCTTTTCCTGCCAGGAATAAATCAGTGGATGTTAGTTAAATGCAAGACTCCATGTAAAACCCTCTTTCTCTCCTCTTTGTCCCTTCAGTCTTTCAAGGTGTCATAGATAGTGGAAGTATAAACTCATAATAATAGCAGCCTGTGACTGTCTCCTCCAAACCCCATATTTAATCAGCACTATCTTTCAATATCCATTCTCTAAAGTGTTTGAGAAGCCTGATGCACCTTCTTCCTGTTCTCTTATGTGAAAGGTCCTAAGTCCAGTCTATATCCTTACGTCCCCCCTCCCATGTGAAGCAGGCTACAGGGACTCAGCCTAATTTGTACTCCTTAACTAGCAGTCACCACCTATTTTACACTTTTCAGTTCTTGGTCAAAGCAGGAATGGAATAGCATAGACACTTCTCAGCTTGTCTCTACTCACCGCTCCTGATGACAAAGTCCAAAGTCACTTTTTAACATAAAGATGTAGCTTCCATTCTCTATAGGTACTGAAGCCGGGGGAATTCAATGCTGACAAATTCCTGACTCCCTTCTAGCGGCCCCCAACGGGTTTGACAGGGCTGGCTGTAGCTGGACAAGCCTTCAGGTTTTCTAACAGCCAACTCGTGATCTATCTTCTGCAACACACACTAAAGACGCTTCCAGTGATCAAGTGGAACAATCATGTGGACCAAATGAAATCAAGTGGATAAAATGAGTTACATTCTGAATTTTGAGTCATAAAACCTTAGACTAATGTTCATGAGCCTTAGACTAACATCCAAATTTCTGACTCTACCATGATGAGTTATAATTTAAGCTAAGTCTTTCCTTGCCTTCTCTGAATCTTAGTTTCCTTCCTCCCATTTAAGGTAGATATTTAGTTGCTTGCCCTCTACTGTCCAGGATACCGTAATAAAGAAATAGTAAATGCTATAAAATGAAAGGGGTAGAAAGAAAACTTGAGTTCAAGTTTTAGTTCAGTGACTCAAAACCTTGCGCTTCAAGTTATTCCCCTTAACTCTTACAAGCATGTGGTACTACATGGTCTAAGGTGAGAAAGAACTGGCTCCTGCCGACTCCTGCCTAGCATCACTGAGCACCATTTGTCTCTTTCCTTGTCCTACTCCATCCATACCTGATTTCTTTCAATTTTTCAAATAGAGATGGCTTTACCCTGACTCAGGACTTTATTTACTAATATTCAGCCTCTCCATCACCTACCGCAGTTTTTTCCTTAGATAACTCTGTCAATCTTGTAAGTCTCAACTGAACTATAGCATTTTCAGAGAAGCCTTCCTTTATCCTCATATTTCTTTGGCTTTCCTCTATTTTATGCTTTCATAGCAGCTAGTACTTGAACTTTGGCAACAAGCAGGACTCTTGTAATCATTTAAGTATTTCTGCCCTCTTCAGAGATATTTTGCCTGCCTTGATCTCTGCTATGACTCCAGTACCTAGCTCACTGACTGGAATATGGTAAATATTCACTACAAATTTAGTAACTAGCTCCTATTCTGAAATCCTCACTACGTTCAGAGGGCTGTTTATAATACATTGTGTGAAAGCACTTTATAAACTGCAAAAGTAAATAGTAAATTGCTATAAAAATCAAAGCCACTACGTATTATCTTTGTATGCTTTGAATTCCAAAAAAAGTCTCAAATTGTAACTGAATCTCTACGTGCTGAAGCTATGGTTGAGTTTTCTTTATTATTGACTGGAACATGGCTGAGATGTGAACACTACACTCCCCTTCCATAGAAGGAAGTACAATATGATGGCAGGGAGCAGTATTAGAATTTTTTTGCAGGATAACAAATTACCCCAAAACTTAGTGGCTTAAAACAACAAGAAACGTTTATTATCTTTCCCAATTTTTGTGAGGAAAGAATTTGGGAGTAACTTGGGTGGGTGTTTCTGGCTCAGGGTATCTCATGAGCTTGCAGTAAGATGTCAGCTGGGACTGCAATAATCTGAAGGTTTGAGTAGGGCTAGGAGATCCACTTCAAAGGTGCTAAACCATATGCTGACAGGTTGGTACTGAGCAGATGCCTCAGTCCCACCCCACATGGGTTTCTCCACAAAACAGCTTGTGTCCTTGCAACACGGTGACCGACTACCCCCAGAGTGAGAGAACCAAGGAAACAAGATGGAAGACACAATGCCCTTTAAAACCAGGCCTTCAAAATTGCACATTATCACCTTCGTCAAACTCAGTCAGTCAAACAGACAAGCCGAGACTCACTATGGGAGACTACAGATGGACATGAACACTAGGAGGCGAGGAACATTGGGAGCCATCACATCTGGCTTCCACAGACTTTTTCTCCATCCAAAGTCGCTGGCACAGTGCATCGTGCACAGTACGTACTCTAAAATAAATGTCTGATGGGATCTATAGCTGGAATCATGGATAAATAGATAAACGAGTGGAGCCGAGGAGTGGATGCTACCTACTTTCTGAGGCTAGCAATGGAAAAGTCAGAAGAATGCTAAAGCAGTTAATAAGACTGCACATACATACTCCCCAGTCACCACAGCAAAGATTGCAATGACTGGTTTTGGAAGGAATGCAAAACAGGTGTTAGTGACAGTGGGAGAGACATGGGCCCTGGAATAATTCTCTAGTGTCTGAACCCAGTCTTACTTCTTAATCATTTGGCTAAGAACACAATGCATGGATAAATAAACTCTTCTATCACAAAAAAAAAATTTGGTGAGAGGCTTAGAAACTGCCAAATTCTTTTTTTTTTTTCCTGCATTATCCTTATTATGGAAATTTATAATTTAGCTACCCTCGCAAATGTTATGCAAATACGTTAAACAATACAGGGGCGATTTGAGCCTTCAGAATTCTTGACTAATACAAGCATTACTATAATTATCACTTCAAAGTTCTAATAATAACGTTATTTGCATTTTCTTTGACACTGTTTTTGGAAAGAATTTCTAAATACTTGAGTAAATATTTGTAAATTATGACCATGAAACAGTAAAGGCCATTCAGAGTAAGAAGGGAATATTGCAGACCAGAATTGATTACTTTAATATTCAAGCTTATTAGTTCACTCCAGAAACACAGCTCTGACCCTATAGGGGTTTATGATCTGATGAAACCAAGAGCAGGACAGTATTTCAAAGAAGAACAACCAGCATCCACACAGGAAGCAAGTCAAAAACCTGGTATTTATCCTGGACACCTCCCTCATCTAATCATTAATATCCCCTAATTCTACTCCTTACTCTCTGCTCCCACCAGCCTGGACCATCGCAATAAGCCCAAGCAGGTTTCAACAGACATACTCTAAAGACTCTCATCCGCACTTCCCTTAACAACCACACTGACCTTTTAAAAAACAAAGATCTAGCATGTCTCTGCCCGTTACAAAAGTCTTCAATGGCTTTTTACATCTTGAATATTGAGTAAAGATAAAAATTGTTAACATGACCCACAGAGTCATGTCTGATGTGGTCCAGATGTAACTCTCCCATTTCACCTGACAAGACCCCTCCTCACAAGCTGTGCCCAAGCCTTCTTTCAGTCCTAGAACATTCTCTTACCACTTTATTCTCTGGACTACCTTGTCTAGAATGTCCACCATTCCATCCTTTCTTAAAAATTGCTTCTTCAGGGAAGCCTTCTCTCAGTGGAAAGGCCTCAGTGGAAATTAGTTCTTCCTATTATACACTTTATAGCACTATGTACCATCTTGGTAGCTCTTATCACAACTGTAATTTTTACTCCTCATGGGAAGTATTGAGTAGTGTTGATACCCCATTTTCTCCAACCCCCCCATTCCCACCCCAACGGCACAGACAGTGACTACTGCTCTTGTTGCTGTGCTGCCAGTGTCCTACACCAGGCTCAACACAGAGCCCATGTTCACTGTGTGTATATGGACTGAATAAATGAGGATTTCAAATGCATGCCCAGAATGTAGCTTAGACTGTGCCAGAATTTGATGCACTTATTTAAGAAAAATAAAGTAAAAACAAAAGCATGATCTGTCTCTTGATGGATTCTTGTATTACTATCAATGGCTAGAATAAAAGGAGACAGAAGCTATTCTGGACAATCAGAGAAGAGGGAATCCCGATTCCTGATTTTTTGGGGAGGTTTTTACAGGTAGCAAAATCTTTCTAGACAAACTTGAAATGTAAGTTTGTTGATGGCAGTTCTTTTCCATTTAGAAGGCTTTCAAACATTCCGTGGAAGAGGGAAATGGGAAAAGAGGAAGTAAGGGGAAAATATGATGTGACGAAGCAACACATAATACATTCACCAGTATTTATAAAGCATTCTCCTTTGCCTACATATAAACCATTGCTAGCTAACCTTCACTGAATAAGAGCCTATTCCTTTAAAAAGAAAAGCAGGATGATTGTTCAATGCCTTACCTTTGGGTAGAATTAAAGAAAAAATAGCCAGTGCTTCTCAGAAATATAGGAAAGCATTATAGAAAATTTCATTAAGGGCATTACACCTACCCAGATAATGCAAATGGAATAAAAATATTCATATTGAAAATATGGAGCATACAGAACTTATGTTCTGTGTGTAGAAAAGTTAGCATCAGACATTCAAGAATAGAGAGACAGCATTGACTATAGTTAGAAGTAATTTTGTGTACTTCAACTCTTTTAAAAAGGATTTATATGCTTTGTATTCATTTTAACAAATTCTAAACACGAATTCCAAATTTCTATTAGGACAGTCACATATAAAACAAAAGAATTTTAATGAGTTTTCTCCCCAAAATACCCAGAGATACAAATCCACATTAAGGATTAATGACCTGTCAGCTTGTACTTAAAGGACAGAAGAGACATTTCAGTTGTAGAAATTTAAAAATAAAAGAATCTGAAGTAAGAAAGCTTACCTTTTTTCCACTTTGTGTCATAAAAAGAACTGACCTGATTTATTTGCTTTAAATTGGCCAAAAGAAAAATGTATTAAATGGTTGGCATTTTAAGCCAAAATTCACTCTGGACAAAGTTTTATGACAAAATTAGAAAGCCTGGTCAGAAATACTCTTTTAGTCACTTAAGTGATGTAGCATTAATGTCAGAGTCAAGCATAGTATGAAAGGGAGAGGCTATTTACATTTTAGATTTAACAAAAGGTCTTCAATGACTACAATATCTCGGAAGGAGTGCCTCACACTCTTAACCAAGCATGTCTGGTGGTAGGTGCCATAAAATACTTGAATAGCTATTTCAAACCATCAGCTCAATTTTACCCCTATTTTTTAAAGTCTTGTCTATTTCAAGTAAAAGTTAATGCTCAGTTTTGTGATTCATTTATACTTAACACACGGCCATGCCAGACAAGCTCTATCTGTGGTACTATGAATCTCTTTTTTCCCACCTGAATTGAGAAGTGATGTTATGACAGCAAAAGACAGAATCCAAAGACTAAAAAGATCAAGTTGAATTTGAAACTCAGCACCTTCAGTGGTTAAATAGAATCTAAATGTGGATGGTTTTGTACTCTCCCAGCCGCAGTGTGCATGAGACATAACTACAGCAGGAAAACAACCCATGGTGAGAATCATGTGATTGTAGTCAGTGTCCCATCTTCCTTTTTGTGGGCATGGCTCACATCAAAGAAGTTAACAGATTCCATCTCTTCCCTTCAAAAAGAGACAATTTCCGTTGACCAGATGGAACAACGTTAATCTGAATCTCTACTTGCTCTGTGAAAGCATCTGTGTGATGGGAGAAAATAAAAATCACCCAGTTTTGCCTACAAGATGAAAAATAAATATTTGAGTAATTTATTTCTTTAGCTTTTCATATAAATATTTTGTGTCATAGAGAAACAGAGTACTTGGGGGAAAAGAGTACACTGTGTCCTGATTTTAAATAGACAATATGTACTCCAATCGACTTTTTAATAGCATTTTTGTTCTTCTAGTCCTGCTCTGAGCCAGGAATGGTTACAGGGCACATCATTAAACAAGAAGGTCCTAGAAACATCTTAAATCCTCAATAAATCTTTATAACATTCACAGTTCTATATACCACTGGAGTACACATTAAAAGGTTTCCATGACATAGAGTTGACCTAGCACTTTCTACCTTCCAGGGGCTTTATGCAGTTACTGACAGAAGTGTGTAAAAATCAATTTATGTTCAATAAGGTAAATGTCAATGATATCGTTAAACACGATAAGCCAATGGCATAGTTTATTTCTAGACATTCAAATTTTGATAGCTGATGACCTTAAATATTATTTGGTCATAATCCAAAAGTTCAGAGACATTTAATAAGCTATAATTAACTGGAAGAACATTCTAAAGTCATGGCATTCTCTGCTCAGAAGCTTTCTGTGGCTCACGACTTCCTGTAGAAGGAAGGCTCATTGGAATAGTTGGCATTTAAGATCTTGCATAATCTGGTTCTAAACTACGCTTTTATCCTGATTTCAACCCTCTGTCACCCATGCTTTATGCTCCAAACAAATCTAACTACTCCTGTTGTTGACCACATACCACACTTTCCCAACTCTGTCCCTCAGGGCTCCCTTTTCATTCCTTCTGTTGACTCTTCAACTCTAAATTGGGACAATCTATTCAGAAGGCAGTTTGATAGTATGTGTGTCAAGATCATTAATGTTATTTTATATCCTTAACCCAATAATTCTACTTCTAAGTCTTAGAAATAATGAGCTATAGATTTTTTAATGTACAACAATGTATTTTATAATAACAAAAGGAAAAAAAATCCTGGAAGGTACTTAAGAACAAAATATTAGAGGATTATATTAAAAGTCATTTTCATCCATTTAATAGATTATTGGTTAGCTGTTAAATGATGTTAAAAGAGTTTTTAATAGCAAGAAGAAATGTTTAAGACATATGTTAGGTGAAATAGCAGAATAGAAATTGCATTATATGATCTAAATTATGTTAAAAAAATCAGAAAAAGACTGAAAGGGAATATATCAAACTGATAACATCAAGATAATTCTAGATCTTGAAATTTGGGGTAATGTTTTTCTGCTGCTTTTATAAACTCTCCTCTGCTTTACAAAATTTCTGTATATATTACTTTTAAATCAGAAAAAAAAAACGCACTGAAAAGGTTTTTTAAAAATCCTATATTTTAAGTAGATGCTTACATGCCACCCTCAGTGAAATCTTCTCAATGACCCTTGATGGAATTAATTCCTTATTTCTCTGTGGTCCCATACTATTGTGTAGTATGGGATATTTTTAAATCACATTTTCTGCCCAATATATTTGTTGAATTTCACTGAAAAAAAAAACCTTACATAGATATGTCTTAGAACTTCTAAAAACAGACTCAATTGAAGAGGTATTTTCTATATATATTAGACTGTACCTGTAATACAGTTTTATTTTCACATTGCCTTGTTTAGTAGAAGCACATCTCTCTAACATCAGAGTCTCCTTTACAAACCAAGAATCATCAAGCCTACACTCACAGCTCTACATCTGCAGTTTGTTTGAAAACTTACACCTTAATTATAGACTTTCTTCCTACCAAATGCTGTACTAACATTATGGAACAAGGTGCTAAAATGTATGCAGGGGTTAAAAAAATAAACCAGTAATTTTATCATAAGCACAAGAATAAAAATTATGGCATAATTGTCCCAGCAAGATTATTCTGCTTTTTTCCTCCAAATTAGATATACTGATGTTTGTATGAATTCATGTTATAAATTTCTGTATAGCATCTTGCAAAATTCTCAGCTTAGCTTTTTAAACATTTGCTACAATTTTCTAAATTTGCAATATATATATATATACATATGAAAAAAATATCTTTTTAATATATATACACATATGTGTGTGCATATACATACATATGTATATATATCAATATTTATATACATCTTTGTTATAATTAGAGAATTGGAGGGAGTTGTCAGATAAGATACATGAAACCTAGTTAAATTTGAATTTCAGATACATAGTGATTCTTTTTTTAGTATCTGTATATCCTATTCAATATTTGGTATAATCTTTTTATACTAAAATATTGTTCGTGTTTATCTGAGATTCAAATTTAACTGGGGGTCCTGTGTTTCTATTTGCTAAATCTGGCAACTCTGAGTGGGAGAGTGATTGCATATTTAGAGATTTCTCAGTCTGGCTAAATAACTTCTTAAACCTACCCCTGGGTAGCATTTCTTTTAAACTCAGCAGTTAGTGAACTCAGATACCTGAATTCTCCACATCCTTCCCAACTAAGTTTAAAAAAGAAAATCCACTAACATTGATGCCAAGGAATCACCAGGACTCCCTAACCTCTCCAAATTCCAGAGCCTGAATTCTTTCTTGCCAAGTCTATATGGGAGAATTATATACAAATTATCAAGCTCTGTGGTGCCTTACAGTTTTATTTTTATGCAGTTATGCTTAAAAGAGGAGCCAGAAATATTTGACTTTACAAGCTCAAAAATTTTTTCAGCGTATTTAATGCACAGTAGAGAATCAATTCTAATGTGCCCTTGTTCTTTTATAGAACAGTAGAGGGATATGTCTAGAATTTGTCATTGTTGGATTCTTCCTTGATGTTAAACTAACCACTTTCTTCAGATTTTCTTATTAATGTGACTCCATTTTCCTCAGTCCATTTTTTATGGATTTCCTTCTATGTCTCATAGTCTGCTTAAAATCAACATGCCGTAAAATGAGTTCATTTTCCCAACTTTGCTCCCCATAACTTCCCTTTTTCCTGTATTCCCAATTGTTCATCCAGAAATTGTAATAAGGAATCACAGATATACCCTCATTTCATCCTTTTCAACTAACACCCCCTCAGTCTCCATACCTTATCAGTCAAATCTTTTCAGATTCATCTCTTAAATACATCTGTTACTGGTCCTTATTCCTGCTTTCCATCCCCACTGTCCCTGCCTTAGCCTAGGCTCTGCTAGGCTGTCTCCAGACTAGTGTTTCTCAAATTTCAATGTGCTCATGAATCACCTGCAGATCTTGTTAAAATGCAAGTTCTGATTGCATAGATGGGGTAGGGCCCAGAATTCTTATGTCTAACAGATCCTTGGTGATACTGATGCTGCTGGTCCAAAAAACATACTTTGCACAGCAAGGCTCTAGGTTTTTTGTTTTTTGGGTTTTTTTTGCGGTATGCGGGCCTCTCACTGTTGTGGCCTCTCCCGTTGCGGGCGGACCACAGGCTCCGGACGCGCAGGCTCAGCGGCCATGGCTCATGGACCCAGCCGCTCCGTGGCATGTGGGATCCTCCCGGATCGGGGCACGAACCCGCGTCCCCTGCATCGGCAGGTGGACTCTCAACCACTGCGCCACCAGGGAAGCCCTCTAGGTTATTTTTATAGACTATCAGCAAGTCTTCCTTCCATTCCAAGCAGTCACCAAATTGCTGTCACTATTCTGGGCAAAATTTTTGTGTGACTCCTTTTGCCTACTGAATTATGAAGACATAAACCACCCAGGCTACCGTGAAAGTTTCAGGTCCAGTTCCTCTCCACCCCCCAAGACCCACATTGTAAACTCTGAGCCCACTCCACTTCCTTCTGCTCCTGAAACTCTCCTTTCCCACTTCCAGGCCTTTGCCTAAAATGTCCTTAGAGTAATCTTCTTTGCCTTTAATGGCTCCTTCTTTCTGCTAAAGTTCAAATGTCACACTTAATCTGTGAAATTTCTATCACCACTCAGTAGCAACTCCCAGCACGTAATACAATCATCTGCACCTCCCCAAATAGGGTATCTTCACATACCACTTTGTGCATGCACTGATAACAATAAGGCACAGGACTTACTATGTACTAGGTACTATTGCATGTATTTTATGGTAATCATCATAACACTCCTATAAGGTAAGTACTATTATATCCCCATTTTACAGACCACAAACAAGGTATTAATGGAGATTTTGCTCAGATCACAGTTTCTTCATGCCAGAGTCAAGTTTCAAGCCCAGGCAATCTGATACCAGAGTCTAGCATCTTAACCATTGCACCACTCTCCTCTATAATTATATCTCACTTCAGTTATCAGCGTGAACCATATGAAATTGCTCGTATTTTACTCTTTTATACCTACAAAACAGCAATCCCCTATGATTCAACTTTTTCAATAAACTAAGAATGATTCATGGACAGATACCACATCTTTTTCTCCATAAAAATCCCCTGGATTAAGCAGAGGTCTGGGACATACCTGACACTTAATTAGTATTTGTTAAATGAAGCAAAGATAGTAACAGCTCCATTTACTGAGAAGCGAACACATGCTGGGCATCTTACCAGGTGTTTCATACACATTGTCATATTTAAACCTCATTACAACATGTACTGTGGATACTATTATTTTCACTATACAGATGCTACCTCTATGGCTCCTAGGGGTTAATGCCCATGGACACAAAACCAGTAACATAGCAAAGTAGTATCCAAAGTTGGCCTGCCCTAAGAAGCAAGTTGTCAGCCTTCAGTGTTGAGTAGGACCTTGAAGAATACCTATTTTTCTCACTAAGTCAAACATGAGTTCTGGTTTTAAAAAACTTGCATATTCTAGAATGAAGACAAAGCTCTCTTCGTCAGCCTATTTTGTATATATATTTTTAAATTTGAAACACACACAAAAATAGAGACAAGAGTAAATAATCTCCCATGAACCCGTCACTCAGCTTCAAAAATTATCAAGTGTACACCATTATCGATTTCACCTACCCTCCCACACTTTTTTTATGTGTTTATCACTGAACTATTTTAAAGTAAGTCCGAAATATCATATTATTTCACATGTAAATTCATCAGTATATATCTCTAACAGATATCTTAAAAGAGCCACAAGACAGTTATCACACTTAACAAAATTTAAAAATACTCCTTAATATAATCTAATATCCAGGCTATGGTCAATTTTCTTGATGTTAAAAAATGTCTTCTTACAGTGATGTGTTTGAATTAGGATCCTAGCAATGTCTACCCATTACACTTGGTTGCTATGTATGTTAAGTTTCTTTTCATCTATAATGGTTCCCCCTCCCTTTTCTTTCCACAAGCCATTTACTTGTTTTTTTTGTTTGTTTGTTTTTTGTTTTTGTTTTTGCGGTACGCGGGCCTCTCACTGTTGTGGCCTCTCCCATTGCGGAGCACAGGCTCCGGACTCGCAGGCTCATCGGCCATGGCTCACGGGCCCAGCCGCTCCGCAGCATGTGGGATCTTCCCGGACCGGGGCACGAACCCGCGTCCCCGGCATCAGCAGGCAGACTCTCAACCACTGCGCCACCAGGGAAGCCCCCATTTACTTGTTGAAGAACTGGTAGCTAAGTCTAGGGGCTTAATTAAATTCAAGTTCAATTATTTTTGACAAAAATCTTCATAGGTGGTGCTGTATATGTCTTATGACACCATTCAGGATATACATAATGTCTAGTGGTCCTAAATTTAGTGAGATTAAGATTTATTAGTGGGTTCAAGAACTGTCAGCGTGATCCACTAATTACTCTGTGTTCCAATAAATTTTATCAAAATAGTTTCAGAAGTCATTGACTTTCATTTTCAAGAACCAATATTTTAAGAGTTTTAAAAATGATAATTTTTTGTGATTCTACAATTCCTTTTCCATTTATAAGATGGGATTCTTATTGATTATCAACCACCTGTTACAGGGCTCAGTAAATGGGTCAGGGTACAAATGCAAAGATATCAAATGTTGCATTCAGTATTGGCTTGGAAACAGATAAAGGCCTCTAGTCTCAGAAATCATTATTCATATCAAGACAAATGAACAAGTCCTCCATTAAATTACAGCTGACATAGACCTCATGTATCGCAGGGTACTTGGTTCTTCAAAGAACATTTTAGCATTGATTCAAAAAAATTTATCCTATTAAAAGTAGGATTTTGCTAAGGAAGTGAACGTTCTTTTATGCATTATGCAAAGATATTTGATGACCTGTTTTTTGACCAAAACATCAAATTTGGAGATCTACACACAAAGGAAGTAGAACCATAGTTAAGAGGTCATAACACTGTGAAGAGAAACAAATAAAAAATATTGTCCTCATCATAGTAATATAGCCTACCCTACAAAAATATGGCCTTTTCTTTATGAAGCTACATGGTAAGTTGCTATGCTGTGCATTGTGTAAAAAACATCATCTATAACATTTGCACAGAGCATCAGATAAAGAAATTCATAGCAGCAGGGAGAAGAATGTAGCTAATGAAAGTACATAATTAGCTCTTGTTTATCTATTTATTGACAAAGGATATTGGGTCTCAAAGAGAAACATACAAGGAAAATTTTAAACTGAAAGCATTTGAGGAAATTAAAGCCCACCATCTAGGTTCAGGACTAGTCATAGGTGACAGAGGTCTCTACCATCCGTAGGATATTTTTAGTCAGTATCTACATAATCTTCTCTATTCTAGTCACCTGTATTTAAAGGGCTCATGATGAGTATAAATTTTAAAGCCATTATGTTTCTCCATCCTTGGAAATAGCATGGGACACTGGAAAAAGCCTTGCCCTGCAATTCAGCAGATTTAGCTCCTAATTTCTATACCCACACTAATTATCTGCTTTGGACAAATCCTTTCCTATAAATATGAAGAGATTGGATGAGATGGTATAAAGCCACTCCTAGCTCAAACTGTCTATGATTTTGTTAAGTGCTATCCAGAAAAATGTACACAATTGAGTTCGATGAAATCATTCCCTGAGCAACGCCAAAAAAAAACATATGTTCTCCTCGAACTAAACTGTTTAGATCTATTATGAACATCACAATCAACATAGCCTCACTAGCAGAAAACTAACCTCAGATGTCCAAGTTTTGAATAAAATAAAGTTTCCTCTCCCTTATCTTTAAATATGTCTGACTAATAGTCATCCTATAGGAGTAGACCCATTTTAAGGATGGCATACCATGTACACAGGTGTCAGTCATTCCAGGTCCTACTCACAGCCTCTTCCATGAGGAAACATCCTGCTCACAATTCCCAGGCATGGTACTTACTAAGACCTCTGCCAGAGATGATTTGACCAGATGTGGAAACATGAACCTACCACAAGTAATTCAAACTTAGCAATTGACCTATAAAAGGACCTGTTATTTAAAATAAAAATGGTACAGGACTTCTCAGGAAATAAGTTTTGGAAAACCCAAACGACATTAATAGTTATTTGGGAGAGCTAAAACCACAGTTAGAGTTGAACCATAAGACTTGGAGAAAGCTAAAAGTATCAGGGACCAGAGACAATCAGTAAAGAAAACTAGTTAGTAGAAAAGGTATAATGGAGGTAAGAGAAAAGCAAAACTTCTATCACAGATGTCTATGGGGGGAAGAGAAGAAAACCAGCTAGTGCACAGAGGCTTGGATTTCTCACAATGTTCTCACTGAAGTTCTGGGCCATATGAATCCTTACTCTAAATATTCTTCTCCTCAAAGTAATCTGAGTAAGCGATGGGTCTCCATCCACTCAACTGAGGTTAAACAACAGGTTTAGTTTGGGAACAATTTCATAGTCATACAAAAGAGTCATATAGAGAAGCTTTCAATGATTCCATGTGTTCAAGTATCTGAGTCATCAGAAGAGATGATGCCAAAGAACTAGAGAGCACAGAGCTCCCTTGCTGGTCTCTATGTGAGACTCAGAAACCACGATGCTGTGCTTTCTCGGAAACCAAAGCAAACAAAGAGGAAGCAATAAAGGCTGGATTCTCTTGACAGGGCCTCCTTATCCGGCATCATCCCACCTGGTTAGGAGTGGTCAAAGCCAATGGAAATTTCAAGAGAAATGTTAGCATGTTAAGGTGTACAAGGAATCCTCCATCTCTAAACCAATAAAAGATGTTATGTTACAGTGAGATTTGTGGGAGAAGACTGCATCAAAAGAACCATTTTGTTATTTATTTTGTGAACCTACAATTCACCAGGTTATGACCGTAAACATGTAAACCAACTATAAATTTGTTTTCCCCAGAATTCTGGTAAAATGCAACAGTGGGCCAAGAGACAATGTCAGCTTATTCCACAAAATATGTGTTGGGAGCACCTAAACACACCACTGAAACCCAGAGCTCTTTAATCAGATTTAAGCAGCAAATATGAATTCCACATTTCAATTTTTCTGTTGGCTCATGCTCTCCTTGGTGTTTTGGCTTTAAAAATGCCAAGATCCTATATTGCATGCATGCTTAAAAGATGGGTATAGGACAAACTCTTTCCAGCTATTTTTCTGGGAAATACTCTTGAGAGAGAAGAAATGCACACTCTGTTGACAGCAAAAGCACATGTTACTTGTTTTGAAAGGAACCACCCACAGTGACAGTGAGCTGGAAACTATCCGTCTTCACTCTCCAGGTTTCTGAAAATGACCGTAAAAATCTGTGAGAATTGTCATAAGAAAAAACACACCAGGTCACATCTGCTTTGAGGTACCATTTTATAAGTCAGAGGTGATCAGACTGGAAAGAGTTCTCAGCACAAGGGTCCTATTTTATCTCTACTATTTGCTACCTCTGATCCAAAGTTTAAGAGGACTCTTGACATCCACTTTCTGAAATGACACAGTTCAGAAAATAATAGAATAAAATTCAGTAGAATGACTGCCCGTGCCTTCTGGAATGAGCAATTGAAGTGTCACGTAAACAAAGAACAAAATAATCGTATGCCTCCTACTCCTTCATTTATTCCCAGCAAAGACTGTTTCAAACTCTGGTTTCTAAAGATCACAGTCCTCTGCGCAAGCTTTCTAAGCATTGGCATCAATTGACTAGCTCTATCTAATGAGATTAAGGACAAAAATGGGCCACACTTCACCTAGATTGAGTTCTGGAATAAAAGAAAAACATCTCGCCTTAATGAATTGCCAGTCAGCAAAGCATTCAGGTGATGCTTATCCTCTTCCCTCCTCCTTGATTTTCTCTCCCCGTCAGGAGTTTGGAGTAGACATTCGACCCAGCGGGGAAGCTACAGTGTTTACTAACTGAGATGGCAGCCACAATCCCTCGATTTGAGATATGCCTTCAACTAGGTGATGCCAACTTTCCTTCCAGATGGCTGTTAAGCACCCACAACCAACGACCGACACAGCTTCTGGCAGCAGTTAGGAAGAGCTGTGAGCAATGTCACATTCCGAGGAGAAAGCCAGCAAATCACATCTTCTGTTCAGCTATTCTCAAGCACCAGAGGATTTCTATTTTTATTAACAGGACCATTTAGAATAGGCATGAAATTAATTTATTGCTACACTGGTTTAAAATATTTACGTTTTTATTATTTTTGCAGTTGGCATGAATCTGTTTTACTAGAAGAGATGAGGATGGAGAGCAGACAACGAACAAGGAAAAACCACACAGCCCCATCAGAGCAAGTGTTTGGCAATGTTATTGGTATTCTTGCCCAAGGAGCAAGCATTTATACACAAAGCATGGGCTAAATCTATAATTTTTATGCTTTGGATGCAATAGGAAGAACAGGGGTGGAGGGTCTTAGTTCCATGCAATGGAACTGAGATGGACACTTTCCCTGTCTTTTGCACAAGTTCTGACTAACACTGAGCAGTTCTGGAATTAACAAACTAAAGAAGCATCACTTATTCATTTGTTTTGGCTGTTTGTTTTGCTCTTTTAATTTGAATGGCCCATCAGTTTTTAACTAATCTGTCTCCAGGGTTTAAAATTTGGGCAGGCCAGGTAACCAGGATAAGCAGCATTTCTTAAGGAATTTCTGTGTGCATTACTAGTAGAGCACAGTGGCTGTGAACTCCAGGTAAAGAGATAAAGCATTTCCTGGTGAAGTTTGTCCAAGAGTGGGAGGGAGAGGGAGGAATTTCCAAGAGTGTAACCCCACCCCCCAACCAGAACAACCCCAAGGTAGCTTTACTTCTCCTGAAATTCTTTCCCTCTACCAACCCTCATACTACATCTCAATGTTTTTCATGTCTTATTGGTGGTAGTCAGAAAGTACTTCCTAAAGTCTCTTCTCAATTCTTTTTGCTTTCTCCCTTCTTATGCCATCAATGAAAATTATAACATCAATATATAGTACTTTCATAAATTTAGCTTTCTGATCTCCAGATACTATATTATACCATATCATACCATACCATATTTCATTGTCCATTCTAGAAGCATATGTATTCAAATCCCTAATTGAGTGGGCATTCTCAAAGAGCTCCAAGAATTCAAAGCTAATAGCTGAATATAACCCACACATAATAAGGCTGATTTTTTACTTGAAATATAGTTTCTTCTCTTTTTAACACAGTGTTCTTTTTCTTCCCCTAACGAACGAGTGCTATACACTAAGAAAGCAGCAAAGATTCCAAGGAGCCAAAGTTTAGAACGGGAGCTGACAGTTTTCTTTGCAATGTGTGATTGAGAATCAGTTCCATTTGACCTTCTGAAGCTTGACTAATCCTATTTTAGATTCGGAAGTCAATGTTCTGTCTAGCTTATAAAGTCAGAAGATTTAATTTTTTTTAAAAAAAAAGCAGAGATAGGTGTATGCTGGTAGATTTGGATTCATAACTTGACTAAGTATCTGCTGGAGACATTTCTAAAATATGATGCTTGCACTGTATTTATCTCACTTTTAATAGCATCTTTTCTGCTTATTCAAGTAAAACATGTCATTTATTTTAAAAAAATGTGAAATTCAGAAGAGTAAAAAGATACACGTTTAAATCATTTATATTCTCAGAGATACCTGGAGGTATATCTTTCTAATCTTTTTGAATATGTGCATATACATATACACATTTTTTAACAAAATTGGGCTCATACTAGATATACTATTTGTATATTGTTCCCAATTATGTTAAATATATCCTAATACTATTCCATCAATTGTATTTATTTTTAAATTAGTTTCTAAAGTTTCCAGTTAACATTCTTCAAAAGCCCAAAATGTTAATCATTAAAGAATATCTGTGGGACTTCCCTGGCGGTCCAGTGGTTAAGACTTCACCTTCCAATGCAGGGGGTGCGGGTTCGATCCCTGGTCGGGGAGCTAAGATCCCACATGCCTTGCGGCCAAGGTACCAAAATATAAAACAAAAGCAATATTGTAACAAATTCAATAAAGACTTTAAAAATGGTCCATATCAAAAAAAAAAAATCTTAAAGAAAAATATTTGTAAAACCACATTCAAGAAACTGATGGTTTAAGGTCAAGAAAAGAAAAACATCATTTCACTGCACCCAGAGGTATATCCAAAGTGATTCAGGCAAAGGAAAGTAATTTCATCAATTACTTTAAGGAAATTAACCAACCTCTAAAACCAGAATATACAGAGGCTACCTTTTGGAGAGTATCCTTTTGCTAGGGTGCTTTTGTTAGTACTACTCATACAACTCGCTTGATTTTCAAGAACCGGTCTTCTCTATCTGGCCAACTTCTCCAACCTTTTCTTAGAAAGTCTCTTTTATGTCTTGGGAGGAAGCTGAAGTATAATGGTTAAGAATATAATGTTGATCTTGTGCAAGTTATTTAAACTTTGTGTGCTTCCAGTTCCTCATCTGTAAAATAGGGATAAAAATATTCCCTTTCTTATAAAACTATTATGAGGATCGTAAGTCGATGTATATCAAGCACTTAGAATGTTGCCTGGAACACTATAGTGATCAACAAATGGTTACTGTCATTATCTGCAACTCTCATTTGGTCACTGAATCACACATTGTTTTGGATTTTTTTGTTTCTTGGCAATTATTTTTGTTTTCCCATTTTCTGTAGTTTTATCACTTGGGTACAACACTCTTTTTATGTAAATACCTCAATTTTTCCTTGCCCAGTGCTCTGCTCTACATTTTCTGTCTCCTTTCTTCCTGTCGAGAATTCATGGGCCTTTACAAAACCTGATTATGCCCTCTAAAGTCTAAGGCTTTTGACTGTCAGCCTGGAGTTAGGAAATAGTCTAGCCGAAAAGGCAACCTCAAAAGATTCAGTCTGTGGATCTGTTTCTGCCAACAGGCTTTCTACACCATGTGACTCGACCCATTTTATAATCTTTGCTCATTTGTTTTCACCCTTGGGCTGAATGTCCCTGGGCATAGAGGGCCTGTCTATCAGGTGGCAGTTGAGTTGAAAATAAAACCTACTACTACTTTCCCTGGTATACCATTCTAATTACAGAAAACAGCCCAGAGGAATGAGGAGAAACTGAGAGTGAGAGAGAGAGAGTCACAAAGGCTTCCCTCATCTCCGCAACTGAGTGTTAGGAGAAGAGGTGAGGAGACCTCTCCATGCACCTAAGGGCAGTTTCCCAAACAGCCAGCTCAGCAGTTGTCAGTGGTTTTCCCTCACCAGCCAAATCTCCTCGCTGGAATCATTTTTCTCTTTTAGAGCCTCAAAACACCACAGCACAAGGAAGCATCGAGTTACAAGTATCAGAGCCCAGCTGAGGCCCTGTGTGTGCATCTGTTTACCCTACTGGGAGAGTATAGAGGATTCCCGTAGTTATCATTGGCGCTGCTGCCCTTCGGCTCAGAACTGCATTCCCTGAAAAGCAGAGGGGTTGCTGTTGTACTTACGCTCATTAATATTTCAATCCAGAGGGAACTGTTTCCTAAACCCTAGGAGAGGTAGCGGAGGTTAGCGTGGCAAAACGCAGCCAAAATGCCATAACCTGCAGCCAGATGTGTTATGAATAACAATGAGTGAAAGAAATAATAAAAATGGATAAGGAGAACAAGCTTCTAGTGTTAAAAAACAAATTAGCAAATTGAGGTCTTGTTTAAGTACGTGGGAGCTAAATGCCAAAGAACAGCCCCCGACCTAAGCAGCTTGCTGAAAGGGGCTGCACATAATTCAACAACTCTGCCAGGAAAGTCACACACAAAAGCTTGAGAAAAGCTGATCTAATAGATCAACTAATGGCCTGGAAGGAAGTTATAGAACCAACAGCTCATCCCAGACTCCTCTCTCTCTCTCTCCCTTTCCTTGACATTCCCTCAGGGCACCATTGCCTTAGAAAACGAATTTAACTAACACACTGCAGAAGGGGTAATAAATACGTGCCAACAGCCTACCATTGGGGGGCGCAACAGAAATAATACGGGTTCAAATGAGTAGCTGCTTCCAAAATGAGAGTATCTCTGTGACAACAAAGTATACTCCCTTGCAGTCACATCAAACACAGTCATGCAGATCAGACCACCTTTTTTCTAGAATTAGAGTGTATCCTTTCGAGGGTCAGCATTCAGCTTCTCTGGTTTTCAAATGTCAGCAGTCTTCGAGGTACCTACTGCCAGAGAGTAAAGCGAGTCTGTGACTGTCTTTAGTTTCATAAAATGAGGCTGGGTCTGAGAAATTAAACTTTACAACCTGTAATCCTTTAATACTGATAAACTTCTACATATGCTGTTAGTTTTAATATGACCTAACTATAACTATATATACGGAAATTAGTGGGTGTTAAGATGTTCCGAAGTGA
The DNA here is from genome assembly GCF_026419965.1 of Kogia breviceps. Lineage (NCBI taxonomy): Eukaryota > Metazoa > Chordata > Mammalia > Artiodactyla > Physeteridae > Kogia > Kogia breviceps. The sequence goes on along the minus strand of NC_081318.1, from coordinate 62,562,381 downwards.
GTAATGTTGACCTTTCACATAGAATCCTGTTTTGTAGCTGAGGCATCTAAATGAAATGAAAGGGAGCCCTTGTGTTTTCTTAATAAATAATGAATACTGAGAATTAAAATGGCAAATATATGGCTCTCCCATTACTATATTTCCCTCCATGGAAGACAGGGAGGGAATCATCGCTCCTGTCAGTCTCTTGTGCCAGGCTGGTTCTATTTACAGAAAACCAGCACCTCCAGAACCACTACAAATGGCTCAGAGCCGGCAAGCAAGTTGAGAACTGGGCCAGTATGTCACACTCACTTTAAACTGGTGACATCATGCATTCTGTAGTCATTGAAGTATCTGAGTTTCTGTGACTAAACTCTGTGTCTCCTTAGAGTTACCTTGAAAGAAGAATATGAGATAAAATGTACAGGCCTAAATCAATAGGGGGCTACACTTAGCTCTGCATGGGCACCAGATCCAGCCCAAGCTATTAACGCTGAATGGATTAATGGCATCTCAAACCTCACACATCTGTGGATTTAACTGCTGCATGTTTTGGGGAACTTGGCTAAGACAAAAATTAGTATTTTCAGCATAAGTCAATCACTACATATTAAGGAATTAGGAAGAAAATGGGAATGAAAAGCATTTATATTTTTATTAAATTTTGGTATTCAAATAATGAGTTTGGTTGCGATTTTTAACGAAAACACATAAGACAAAAGCATGGCTTGCTAATCTAAGGGAAATTGTAGATGCAGATCTCCTAAACCACAAAAGAGGTGGCAGAAGAAAGAAAAGACACATAGTTTAATCAAATGAAGATACTTTTGTTTCTATATTGATGTTCTAAAATTATTAGGATGTGATCAATATTCCAATTTTTTTTCTTTTTCCTGTGGTTCACTATACCTCCACAAACAAAACAAACACCAAAAAGAACCTATATGAAAATAGAGAATCAACAAAAAGGGCAGTCAGCGTTGAAACAATTAAAAGGGAAAGCCAGCAAGAAAGCTAGGCAGTTCAATCAATTGGTTCTGACTATAAAGTAACTTGAATTCTGCTCTAGGCTGAAGAAATGTAATTTTAAAAATAACAAAGAGAGATTTTTAAAAAGTTATTAAATATCAGTAACACTCACATAAAAGAAAAGGGTGGGTTTATAGGTGACTTGGGCCTAGGAGAAGCAAGAATCTAGCTCAGTTTGGCACCTTCTTTAAAGTTTTGAAAAAGTGAAGCTGCTTATAAGAAAAGGCCCCAAGAACAAAGAAAGAGACCAAAGCAGAAGCACTGTTAATAAATATCCTGAATAATAAGCAAGTTTTATTGGTTCCCCTGCCTCTTAGACAGAAGATAAAAAGATCAAATCAAAAGGCTGTTTCACCCTTAACCCTTATTAGGCTTCTCTTTCAAACCTCAGCTACTCTAACTCTTCAAGTCTAGAAGGATTCCCAGGGAGTCACTGGAGAAAAGCGCTCTGGAAGAATTATTGCTTTTGCACCTCCGTTACACAGGAGCTCCTGCGCCCCACAGGGACATGTTCACATTTGCTCTGCAAAACACAGGTCACATTCGGCCCCATGAAAGCTGATGACAAAGAAACCCATCCAAAACCGAAGTAATTATAAGAACTTAAAATCAAAGTGTTTCTCAGGGGCAAATGTCAAATCAAAACATCTCTCCCAGATTTAATTAAGAAAACAGCAAATTAGAGAAGGCAGGAGAGAGACTTTAATAACAAGTCTTTGTGTGAAGTACTTTTGAGTCTTTCTTTTTACAGCAGGACCTGGGGGCAGGAAGAAGTAGATCCTGGTGTACACCAAAGAGATAAAGGGTATTCAAAGCTGGGAGTAAACTGGGAAGAACTGCTCAGAAAGTGAAGAAGCAATTGCTGGGACTGATTTTCTGTATTCCTTCACGTAGTACTAAATCTGCAGGATACTTTTGCACAAGGAGGAAAATACGGCTCCTGGCATGCTCTTGAATACTGAGATGTGAGCTGGGACATTTATGTAGCCACATGTAAGCAATTTGGCATATGGATTTCTTTGGGGATTTTTCCTGCCTTTAGAGGGTAGCAGCTACTTGAGAAGGAAATGTTTTTACTGCACCAGTTCTGGGCAACACTCAAAATACCTTTCAAGAAAATAACACCAGATGAAAACCTATTACTGCCAGATACATCAAACCAACATACTAATTTTTCCTCCCAACCTTAAAGGTATCAGCCGTGTTCTACAAACTAGGAAAATGGGCCCTGAGGGGAGGGGTCAGTAATTTACCCCAAAATTATAAGGATTGCAAAAGAGTCACTGGGATTTTGACCAAGTCCATCACAGACCCGAAAGCAAGTATGCCCCCAGTGTATCATGCATGCCTCTTTCGGAAGGTTTTAAAGGAAGAATTTAACTGATCTTGTAAGATATTGAGAGTAAGCCTGTCTTTGGAAAAAGGGGATGACTTACATTACTTTTTTTTAACATTTAAGAGTTTATGGAGCACAGACGTTTAAGACTCTGATAAAAGCAAAGGACACACATACATGACCAATGCTGCATAATAACCACAGAGGCTTCAAGTATCCCATGAGCACATGAACTTAAGCCCAGGTTCTTAACCCCTGGATTAATGATGCTGCTATTTCTTGTGTCTTTGTGCTACATTATAACACCTCACTCTATACAGTCACTCGGAACAAGAGAGAGAAAAGTGCAAGTTCTGGGGTTAGACCATTTGGATTAACATCCTGCCTTTGCCATTTAATGGTTGTGACCCCGAACAAACTATATTACCTCTTTACATCTCAGTTTCTTCATCTGTAAAATGGGGACAATAATAAATGTCTAACTCATAAGTTGTGAGAATCAAATGAGCGATCATGTATAAACCTTTTAGCCCAGTGCCTAACACAGAGTAAGAAAAAAACAAATGTTAACTATCATCATTAACTTTGAGAAGAGTTCACCAGCAAGGCATTTCCTCCCTTTATGCAATATGATTTTTGTAATTTCATTAGTAAAGCAGCATGTGACAGACTGTATTTTCCAAATATGGCCATAATAACATCTCCCATCACATGTGGTCTTCTACAATGTGACCATGCCACTCCCCCATAAAGAGGTAGCATATGTGTCTGACGAAGTAAAGCTATACCACCTCTAGATGTAGCCCTTAACTGGCCAGTTAGCTTTTACCTCCTGCCTTTTGGAATACTCTTTCTTGGAGCTCAACCACCATGCTTTGAGGAAGCACAAATAACCTTGTGGAGGTACCCATGCAGAGGGAATGATTAAGGCCCCCAGCCAACACTTGCCGCTGAACTCCCAGCAAACAACCAGAGCCAACCTGCAAATCAGATAAGTGAGCAATCTAGGAAGCAGATTCTCCAGATTCCAGAGCCCACGTACCTCCACATGGAGCAGAGTTAAGCAGTTCCTTGGAGATTCTGCTTAAATGGCAGATTATTGTTGTGCCAAGTCACTACATTTTAGGATAGTTTGTTACACAGCAGTAGATCCTCAAAACACAGCACTTTATATAGTCGCGTTTTTTTTTTTTTTTTCACTTTCCTGGTGCTCACCTTCTCTAAGTGGGTCCATCATGGAGATACTTCTTGTTTTAGAATCTATAACTATGACATGTGCTTAGTACCTACTGTTTGCCAATCACTGGACTGTTCTGGAGGGAGGGAGGAGGGAAGAATACACTGCATAAATAAACTCATTCCTGTGCTCAGGTAGCAAATAGAGTGGTTAGGGAGAATGACTACCTGTACGCAGAAGTAACCAAAATACAGGTACCAAATACTTAACCCCAGTGCAGGGGTTACAAATGATAGAAGCTTAAACCAGGTCCATCTGTCCCACATACAGATAAAAGTCTAAGCAGGGAGTACACAGCCAGGACTGGCTTAGTTATGAAATACTTCCCAAAAGTTAGATTTAAGCCAGATTTTTGAAGGAGAGGAAAAACATAGAGTAGATATACCAATGGCAGGCAGAGAATATGTTCTGTAAGTTAGAAATGGCATATGTGAAGTTTCAAAAGTAGTAATGAACAAGTCATTGACAAGACCTGTGAAGGAGACTGCTTAAACTCCAGCAAAGGGTCCTTGCCAAGTGAACAAAGAAATGAGGTTGGGGGGATCAGAACGAAGGGTCAACAGATCTCGATGCCAAGCTTTTACAACCTGGTGTGTTAGCCTTGGGAAAGTTTTTCTTTTCTCCTTTCAGACCGAAGCCTTCTCTCTAGCCCTCAAAGACAAGCAGCCTGAACAGTGACTTAGGTGCTTCTGTTACATAATGCTTGGTCTCTTCACAGACTGGCTTGCTGTGTTTTACTCAGCAGTCTGTCATCTCTTTTGTGGAATCAGGATTGCTCAAAATCTAGCCGTATCTTCTGCCTGGTGTCTTCTGTCAGAGGTGTCTGAGAGGATTCCTTATACATCCATCAAAGAGGCACACTTCAAAATGGGAACTAAAAGCAAAGTGACCATATCAATACAAACTGCTCTTAGTTGATTCACAAATGTAGCTGCCAATGGAGTGCTGGGCAGAAAATAACTCCCACTGGACTTCAGTCTATCAGCTGTGTCAGTTTTCCCCAACCAGTGGGCTGTGTTCACTCCTGACCATTCAAACCACAGGTTCTTGACACCAGCACACCTGGGTTGCACGCTGTCTTTTCATTCAGTCCTTCTATTGAAGACCTACCCTTTATCAGAAATGAAGCTGAACGGCAGGGCCCTACCATACTGCCATCCAAGGGCTATCCTTCCCACTGTCAAGCTTTGGCAGAAAATGGCATCTAGATATGTCCTGATCTGCAAGAGACTTACAGCCCATGTGAATCAGGAAATCATGGCAATTTCCCACCAATTTGAGATCCCCCTCTTGAATTCTAATAGAATCAAATAAAATGTTAAACTGCATTTAGAAAAGCTGAGGTCTTACTGTTTCTCTCTCTTCTAAAATCTTCCTGCATATACTGTTACAAACCCTATTGTTCTGGGCCAGATTATACCATTTCAAGCAAAGAGCATTCCTAGGGAATAGGAGGACTTAAAACTGAAAAAAAACTAAAGAATCCAGGAAATAGATCAACCATGTTTATTTATAAATATCAAAGCAGATATCTCTAGAACCTCTTTTCTTCACAAATACTATTTTGCTTTTCCTGAATTTTGAAAATGAGAAAGAATGTGGAAGTATGAAGAAAATATAAATAACATATACTAATAGAATAAGAACCCTTCTAAGTGTATTCATATATCACAATTCAGGGTGTTGAGAACTGCTGCTCACTTACCTACCCGCACACACCCAAATGTGTAAACCCCAACAGCACAACACCCTCAGCTTCAAACCCAAAGAACACCAACGGGCTCATCATGATGGATGTGAGCTGATCTCATACCATATGGTCCACCTCTCTCCTCCACTGAGTGCATCATCTCCACGTTTGGATCACATCTGTCTCATTAGACTGGAGGACTGACTGCCCCCGGCTCTTACTGTATTTTTAGACATCTTCAGCATCATCCTAAATGCCAGCAGGCTAAGACCTAAACAATGACAGTATGAAAACATTTACATATCCTTTTTTTTTTTTTTTTTTCCTTTCTTGATTTACAAGCTCCCTGGGTCTCACATCCTGTTGGGACCAAGATTTTGACTCTTTACAAACTTAGCTCCTGCCCTAAACACCCTATAAATCTCTTAAGGCTTTGTGGATCAAAATCACACCCTGGCTACTAATATGACCTTTTCAGCTCTCTAGAGATTCAATACTAAATTCCACAGTTATATCAAAGAATTTCTTCTAAGAAATGTGCTTGGAAATATAGTTTAAAAGTTTTCCCAGTGCCACAAGAAATACCCAAACTAATCAGAGTACTTATGTGATAATATGGAATTAGTAATATGTCTCAACTAGGGAGGACTATAGACTTTGGCATCTTTATCAAACAGAACAAATAGTTCAGATGATCACGACACAAGATGATTGATTCCCTTCTCTGGGCATGTTAGCTGGATGGTTTTTGGTGATTCATTACGTTCATGGAGATAATTGGAAGATTGAAAGACAAAGAGATTTTGGCTGGATAGATGAACCTGGACCTGGACTGCTACATAATTAGCACCCTGAGAAAGTTTCCTGAGTAGTCCCTCTCTCCTTATAAAACCAGTCCTAGACTAGGACTCAAACTTCGGTATAGTCCCAATAAGCCAAATAGTCATGAAACTGGCCCAGGCTTCAAGCTAAGACAATGCCAAGTAACATTTAATTTGAGAAACAATTGTTTAACAATAACCATGTACCAGGCAATTTCTTTCTTTTTTTAAAATTAATTAATTAATTTATTTATTTTTGGCTGCATTGGGTCTTCGTTGTTGCACACGGACTTTCTCTAGTTGTAGTGAGCGGGGACTACTCTCGTTGCGGTGGGCAAGCTTCTCATTTCAGTGGCTTCTCTTGCTGCAGAGCATGAGCTCTAGGCGCTTGGGCTTCAGTAGTTGTGGTGCATGGGCTCAGTAGTTGTGGTGCACAGGCTTAGTTGCTCCCCGGCATGTGGGATCTTCCCAGACCAGGGCTCAAACCCGTGTCCCCTGCATTGGCAAGTGGATTCTTAACCACTGAGCCAACAGGGAAGTTCCTACCAGGCAATTTCTGCTTCAGCATTTAAACATAGAAAAATATTAGATTGTTTCTGTTTTCCTAATAGATACAACAAGCAAAAAATGTGCACTGTCTCCCTCCAAAAAAAATTTTGAAAATTGTATAAAAAGCTACCAAATTTCCAATATTTTGGGATGTCATCTTTTTAAGCCCCAGTGAGGAGATAACTTGTTTGCCCACTGGAATCCAGTTTCCACTTAGTACATTAAGGGTTGAGAAATAGATTTGTTTGTCCAGTTCTGCCTTTTTCCCTTTCAGCCAAACAGAGTCTGCAGAATCTCCAAAGGCAGCTTCACTAAAACTGTCTTTCAGTTTCTGGTCCTTTTTGATAGAAGGGGTCATTTGAGAGGCATCTGGTGCCCAAGAGCTTTCCTCCCCTTCCATTTTGCAGTTGCATTTAGTTTTTGTTAAATGGCTGTCAGAGCTCGTAAATGGACTTCCCACATGACCATAAATACATATATCTTCAAAAAGGAAAAAAAAAAATTTTTTCTTCCAATCTGATTTGCTGCTTTCCAATCTGTGTTACTTATATCCTGAAATGTAATCTCCTGGGCAAAGAGTAAACACAAGCAGTTTTCAATTAAGGGCAGTTGAATGGTGACATTGAAGGAATAGTGGAAAATAAGTACAATGCACTAATCATGCAAAATTGAAAAACAAAACAAATTGAATTTTGTTCTATGCACTCACATTCAATTGAAAAACTTGACAACACCCTGTATATTTTTAAATCATGCAACCAACTGTCCACTGTAGAGAGAAAACAGTTTAAGAAATCATAACTCCACACTGCACAAGGTTAATACTATTTAAAATGCAAAAGCCAGGGAGGTGGTACCACATTACATGGTATTTTCACTATTTAGGCACCCAGGATCAGATATGTCTATCTTTCACCTTGACATCTGATTGCTGTGCTAATGCCATTTAAAACTAGATGGAAGAAAATTATATTCTCCTAAGGAGTTGCCTGATTCTTTTCTTTAATGAAAAGAAAAAAAAATAAAGATAGCCATTTTGATTCAAACACAGTGCTACATAGAAACCTCTGGGCATAAATCACATCAGGCCTCTACAATTTTTGCTTGCTATTGGTTATTGCTGGGATAATTGCATAGGAAAACTATTTGTGTAATTGTCAGCAGTAATACTCCTAGACCAAGGACCAAGGCCTCCTGCAAATTTATACAAATCATTACTCTCCTTACAGTTTGTGGGTTTTTTTTTTCTTTGTTTGTTTTTTTCCTGAAGATTACTGGAGTTAAACCAAATGGAATTATTGTTCTCAGACTTGGGAAGCTTCACTTTAATTTCTGAAAAGTGCAGACAAATTTTACAGCTAAGCAAACTTGTGTCCTTTGTTTAAGAAAAAGGGACTCCAGAGGGTTGAGAGGGGAAGAAAATGCACATCTTCAAAGCTGTGGATATACCTGAACAAACTGAAAGCTAATCTAGTAAACAGGGTCAAAGAAGCCATTAGACAGTTTAATTCAAAGGGGTTGGACATGGGAAAAGACATTTGACAGTATTTGTACAACTCTGTTTTCTTGCTCATTTGTTTTCTCTTCCAAGTTGTTATAAAGCATTATAGGAGTGCAGAAGCAATGGGTTATATACTTAGAGTAGTAAATAAGGCTCAGCAACACACACACACACACACACACACACACACACACAATGCATTTCCCTTCCAAAATGGTAGTTCTGCCTTATTTATAATTTAGCACCTTTTTATAAGATATTATAAACACATTATTTGTTCTGACTACACCTTTCCACATTTCTCATAAAAACAGTCTTGATGAACATTGGTAAAGGAAAATTTTTTAATTCCTGTGAAATTGTTTGGCATTTAGTATATTCGCTTTCAACAAATTTGTTCGGATTTTCCAACGTTTTGATCATAACACAGTAGCAAAACTTCTTTAATACTTTACATTTTAGACAAAGGATGTAAGCAGAAAATGTATTTGCAAAAGAGGAAACACAGACGATAAGTAAACATTTAAGAAATGGGAATTGAATAGGATGTGACAGTTGGCCTATTAAATTAACTAAGACTTTATTTCATAATAATCCTTAATGTGTGTGAGGATTTGGTGAAACAGATATCCTTTTATACAGCTGATAGAACAAAAATCAGCAAGATGTTTCTGTAAAATAATTTTATAATACATAGTGAAGGTTTTATTTTAGACAGTACAGTCTTTGAAAATGAACGCCTATCTTACAAATGACTATCCTAAAAATAATTTTAGAATCTAACAAATATTCACATATAAAAATACTTATTATTCAAAATAACAAACATCCCTAAACAATCTAATTGTTCAACAACAGGAGCATATCAAATAAGTTATGGTACTATGTGCAATGAGTTATTTTCCACTCATTCAATGGTGTTTTCAGATCCAAAATTTTAAAATATGTAATGATCTGGAGAAATATTCATATAAAGTGAAATACAAGATTTAACATTGTACATGTATGTGATTCTAAAGTCATTGTAAATAGAAATATGGATAGGAAAAAGTGCTGATAATTTCTGAATAATGGGATCACAAATAATTTCTATTTTCCAATCTGTATTGGTAGTTCATCTTGTTTTGCATGTAATATGTCCATTAAATAGCCATTGTTTTGGATATAAATTATTACTATACTTTCAAAATCTACAAAATACAGAAGCACTGTACTTCCCAAAAAGTCTAGGGAAGAGTTTGCCCATATTTCTTTGGCTCTTAAAAAAAGACTTCAGGGATGAAAAATGTGAGCTAACTCTATAATGTGGATGCTTGGAACTGAAGTGTCAATACTGAGATCCTTTTGGAATGCCATTTAAAACTATATCATTCATTTTGTTTTAAGTTGAGGTTGCCAGTGAGGTTGTTACCATAAGCCAGATCCCTGCACCCTCCTTCCACCCCCAAGCATTTCATGTTCTGTCACTTCCCTCTGGAATCACTAATTGTCTCCTAATTGTTTCTATCCCCTACAGCCATTGATGGCTGTCACTGGAAAGACATTCTCTAGTGGCTTTAGCCAAGAAACAGAGTCAGTCAGAAGCTTGTACCTATTCCTGATTTCACTAACATCTCCAGGTCACCTCAGGCAAGTTTTGTAACCACCTATTTCAAAATTGGGTTGCATATTATATTCTTCCTCACTGAGAAACAAAATAAGACATAAAGATCACCAGATACCAACTTGCATTCTATGGTTTCAGTTCTCACTGTTCAGTGTCTAGTGTGTCTCTCTGCCTTAAGGAAACTGACATAATTTAGGAGGAATTCAAGGAATAGTAGTAGTTTAGTGGCTACAACCACATACGCAAACTGGACTTCCTGGATGTGAATCCAGCTGTCATTCACTAGCTATATGATCTTGGTAAACTGCACAGACTCTCTGTGTTTCTATTTCCTCCTCTGTAAAAACAGATTAAATGAGTTAGTTAACACATATACAGCACTTAAACCATTTCTGGTATAGAGCAAACGTTAGCAATTATTATTAGAAAGCTGTAGTGCAAGCTCTGACAGTTGGCTTTTCTTTTTCTAATGCAGGTACTTGATTTAAGTTTTGATTGCTGAGGAATCTGCTCCAAAGGGGCATTCACTTCAAAGACAGATATCTCAAATAAACACATTTCTAGCCAGAGGACTAGATGAAGAGCCAAAAGCCTCCTGCCTCATCCTCCCTTCTAGGCTCCCTTCTTACGCGGGCCTCTCACTGTTGTGGCCTCTCCCGTTGCGGAGCACAGGCTCTAGACGCGCAGGCTCAGTGGCCATGGCTCACGGGCCTAGTTGCTCCGCGGCATGTGGGATCTTCCCGGACCGGGGCACGAACCCGTGTCTCCTGCATCGGCAGGCGGACTCTCAACCACTGTGCCACCAGGGAATCCCCCTAGGCTCCCTTCTTTTAGAGATCTTTGTTGATTTCTGGTAACTAACCATTGGGCACCTTGTTTTTTTTCCTTTTCTGGAATTGGAATTCTTGCTTTTATGTTTCAAATTCACTGATAAAGAGTAAGCCCTCAAAATCCTAGGTCCCCACCCCTTGATCCCCAGTAAAAGCAGAACCCTGGACCCATGTGTCCTCTCTCTCTCTCCCCCTCAACCTCACTGTGTGGGCCCAGGTATTCCATGTAATTTCCTGGGCTTGTAAATAATAAACTTTTTCAAAGTTTCCCAGGTAGCTATTGCTGAGGGCGACTTGCAATCATAGTAAGAACCACAAGGGCCAGGCCAGACACAATATTGGCTGACACTGGCACAAAATAAAAATGAGTGTCTTCTCTCTTCCAAGGTTAAAAATACGTTAACAAAATTCCTGGCTACCAAAAAGTACAGATTACATGTTGGAGGGTCTGTTCATAAACAGTTCCATTTTCCACAAAGGGAAAAAAATCCAATCTATTGGGTTAGTCTTAGAGGCAACTTACTCAAAACAGAGTAACACACTGGAGTTGTTAAATATTTAGTTTTTATATTGACAGACTCATTAAATAGGTTTGATATACAGTATACTTACTCAGAAGAGCCAAGATAAATGAGGATTCCCAAGTAGTTTTGCACATGTTTATATCTGTCTGTGATGTACAGATTTAAAATAATTACATTTCATTTTGGCTCACATCAACCACAAGTTAGCTCAGCACAATTTAATGGAGAAGTACGTTGCCTTTGCACTTAATGAGGCCACATTTGATAAGAGACTGTAATGGGATCTGGAATCATAACAGTAATGAAATCCAAGGTTTGGATTCTTGGTTCATTAGGCAACAAGACTGGCTCTTCAATATACTTGTTTCCAAAGAGAAAAAAAAAAAGGCCAACTTGTTAGATTTTTTTCATTTATTTTTTAAGATGCTAGAGAATGAGTAGGCTTTTATCTTTCAGTTACTAAACAAAGGAGTTCTACAACAGCTTTGACTTAAAATAATGAATCTTAACTATGAATCTTAACTATCATTTAACTACTCCATTTACTTACTGATGAGGAACTGAGGCCCACAGATATAATGTTCTTGCCAATGTCAAGAGCTGGTTAGTGTCAAAAAAGACTAGGTATAACGACAGTAATTGTTAGTATTTATTGAGCACTTAACGAACCACAATGTTAACTCATTCAACCCTCAAAACAGTCCCATTTAACAGGTGATAAAATATGATGGCACAATAGAATTAAGCGATTGCTCAAAGGTCCCACAGTAAGCAGCAGACTATATTGAGAACCCAGGAACTCCAGCTCCAGAAACCACACTCTCAACCCTATACAATATTGACTAGTGAAATGACCTGCAGGTTCTCATGTCAAAGGCCGCATCAGACACATATTACTCAGTCTGATTGGAAGTCAGAAAAGATGAATACAGTCATCCCTCGGTATCTGCAAGGGATGGGTTCCAGGACCTCCAAAGGACAACAAAATCCGCGGATGCTCAAGTCCCTTATAAATGGTGTGGTACAGTCGGCCCTCCATCTGATCTGCAGTTGGTTGAATCCAGGGATGTGGACCCACAGCTAGGGAGGGCCAGCTGTATCCCACTCTCTCCAACCCCAGCATTTATACAACCACCTAATAGCCTTCTTACGAGCTCACAAGTTAACCAGGTCAGAGGGTTTTGCTACCTGGAAAAAATATCCTGATTGTTAGCCATCACATTCTTCTGGATTCCTTTTAACAGAGAATGGACCTTATGCAGATGGAAATTTTCTTGGAGAGAGACTGTCACTGCACAGCTTGCTCCTTGAACCCAGGACAATGCTAAACAAGGTACCCCAGCAACAATGGACTATACTAGAAGTATTGATCACTGAGCCTTCTAGCAAAGTCCATGAGGCAGAAACTTGCTTTTTAATGTGAATGTCATTTTCTTGTTATGTGACTTTAGAAATGTTGCTAAATTCCTTACCTAAAAGGTTGGGAGAGTAAGATTTACACCTCTTCTATTCATTCATCCACTTATTATATATCTATTTTGTACATCAGCCAGGTGTCTGTCACTGAGCTAGGTAAAGGCAGAAGTGAATTTATTGAGAAGCTAGTGAAGCTTGAGCTTGAGGGCCCCTCACTTCTCTGGGCCCCTTCAATGGAACAGCTGGCAGCGGGGGACAACTATGTGTTCTCATAATCATATATTTTTCCAAAATTTGCAAAAGAAGATACTTTAATTGCAATCAGTTAAGGCCACCGTCTCTTCCTCCCCTTGGATTTCTCCTCTCTCTTCCTTCCTTTCCTGTGTACTGTGGCTTTGGAGGGATTGCACCGATTTTTGGCATCCACCTTAGGGGAAACTGAATTGTGAAGTTATATTTAGTTGGATTTTAATGGGATATATTTATGTGGCTTACAGTCACCTCCATGTAGACCTAAATTCTTGTTAACCATCTCAGTTCAGGAGTATTTCCAGGAGTTCTCCTACTTCCCAGTGTTCCCACTCATCTAGTGTGATCACACAGAAGTCCAGGTCCAATGCCATTTTACAATATGAAAATGCTCTGCAGCCTCTGACGCCAGAATTATGTGGATAAAGAGACACAAGGTTTGAAATGTATAGAGCAAGATATTACTACTACAACTACTACTACTACTACTACTACTATTACTATTATTATTATTATCATCATCAACAAAATAGAAATGCCCCTAAAGGGTCTAATGCTTTAAGCTCTCATTAGCAGGCATTATTTGACAGTTCACTGAAACCTAGACAAGCTGATGGTAGGGGATGAAGGAGGGATGAGGGGTTCCTGGGATAAGTAGGCAAGCAAAAGATAAAATATTTGTCCTGACTGAGTTCTGGCTGCTGCTACCTAAGTTAGTGGTCTGAGAGTTTTTAAGGAGTACCAGAATCACCTGGAATTTTTGTTTGGCAACGTATACTCCTGAGAACTACTCCAGACCTACGGAAACCGAATATCTAGTTGTGAGGTCAGGGAGTTTGCATTTCAAGAAATACAGGTGATTCTAAGAGAGGTAGTCCATAGATCACACTTTGATCTAAAGAGACAAATTTCTAAGAAAGCTAATTAACTGAGCTGGAATATCTGCAGATACATGACCAGAGGTCCAACAACCACCTGTGAAGAATATCCCCATCCGGTTTCATTAATGATCTGATGGGACCTAGTTTTTTCCATGTTTACAATTTCCTTTCCCAAACTCAGTTGCCCTCTGGGGTGAGTAGGCAAAACATACATTTATGTACTCAATTTTGTAAAGGAAGAAAAAACAACTCCAGGTATGTTTGAATATTCTTTCAAAGGTTAATGTGTAGATGTTCTTGGCACTTACACATCTAAATCATTACTCCAAAGTGCACAGTCGTAATACATATGAAATAGAAATTTCTGCATAATACAATGATCCAAGAACAAGCTTACAAGGTGTGCATAATCATTGATATTTTAATTAGCTTGCATCAAAAGATCCCTGACCTTTTGTTCCAATCTTTAGGGTAAATCAAAAGAGCAACAACTGGTCTCCCTACACACAGTGAGCATTTAGCCTACACAAAAATGGTGACTTTTTTTGTTCATCAACATAATTAAACCCAGATATGGACAGACCGTGTCAGGCTTTGGCCAGAAGCTAACTTGTATGAGAGCTTGACATAATCATAATAAGGGCTGACAGTGCTTAGTTGTCATGAACTAAACGAAAAAAAAAAAAAAAAATTCATGAACTAGTGTAGGTGTATATTCTCTGCTGCATGTTAATAAGCTAATTGGAGTCTAAGCAGTTGATATTTATAATTTCTATATTTTAATTGTGAAAATCATCAATATTATAATCACTGAGTAATATTTCCTTTGACTATTAAACTACTAATTGACCTAATTGAGCAGAATATTGCTAAAAGCAAATACAATATTTTGTTTTAGCTAGAGAAGAAGAAGATTATTTGGAGGCTAGTATTTTGTTTTAATTTAATTAGAACCATTGTGTATGAGGTTTCTATGGTTGTATGTCCTCTAAGTAAAATTCCATGTTCAACTCTAGAAGAGGAGAGTTTTTCCTGATGAAGTTTACATTATTACTTGGGGCATTTCTCTAGTGCTATTTTTCCTTCTTTCTGCTAAAAAAATTTATTCTGAGCAATATAAATAATTGGAATTTTTACTATAGATGTGCACTATATACATGTACAAGATCATCTAGCCTAACACCATTATTAACTGATGAATAAAAATATGCCCCAAATCAGAGAGTGTCCTTGTGACAGAGGCAGGACTGGAACTCAACCTTCCACTCCCCTCTTAATGCTCCTATTTCCCAAGCTACTCTCTGGGATAAAATTTTCCTTAAATAATATTTCTCTTTCTTTATTTCAGACTTATACTAAAGAGATGTTTCTCTGGCAGCTGTTTGATAAAATGTTGCTCATCCATTAAACTTCAGTTCATAATTCCTATCCCGTGAGAGCAGAAAGATGCTGTTCCCTTCAGCACAGCAGCAAAGATAAGCAGATACCCATTAAGAAATTATTCTGTTAATGTCAAGCTTGACTAAAGTGGTCAAATAGGCTTCCCTGAGCTTCTATATTCAAGGAAAGGGGTGGGGGGAGAATAAGACACATTGCATATGACGAAGCATTATATATATTTACATTTTCCAAAGGGTATATGTACATAGTTTTTCTTGACTTTTGAAAAATCCACAAGATAAATCTTTTTTTTTTTTTTTTTTTTTTTTTAAGATAAATCTTTTATGTCTAGGATATATATAAATTGGATTACAGATGATGAAAACCATTCTTTATATCATAACATAATGTTCCACTTAAAGAAATAATAGGCACTGTAGCACTGAGGAATAAAATAAAAAGGAGCATAATAAAAATTCTTGTAAATAAAAAAGCCATAGAAATCCATCTAAATCACACCATCATATGGCTTAGTAATTCTGCTTTATAACATTACACTGCACTCTTAACTTCCCTAGCCTTTGATTTATAACATATGTGTATGGTATCACCAGATAGTGATGGCTTCAAATGCAGAGCATCCTCCCATGAAAATCTCTATCTTGAAAGACCCTTTACAAGTCTGCCAAGAATATAAGAATTCAAGGATCCAAGCATTTATGTGTTTGTATAAAGCAGAGGTTTTCAACTGGGAGTGATTTTGTTTCCCAGGGGACATTTGGCAATATCTAGGGACATTTTTTATTGGCACTGGGGTAAAGAGTGTATTGGCAACTGTTGATTAGAGGTCAGGGATCCTGCTAAAATTTCTACCATGTGGGACAGGCCCACAAAAAGGAATTATCTGACCCCAAATTATCCAGGCCAAATAAGCTAAAGTAACAGCTGCTGTGAATTCTTTAGAACAACATAAAGTTTTTAGTCACTTAACTTACTGAGAAATGTGTGTTTAAATGTCATTGCTTGTGTCACTACCTAGGGTTACTGGGCAGATTTCTTAGTGAGAGGCAACACATGCAGCATCAAGAACATGAGGTTTCGGAGCTTGGAGACTTGGTTTCAGTAGATGCAGCTCTCTCTCTAATTAACTGTGTGAACTTGGGCGATTCACTTAACCTCTAATGCCCTCAATTGCTTCAGCGCAAAAATGAGAGAATCAATTTAATTCTAGAAATCCCTTCCAGCTCTAAAATTCTATTATTCAAATGAGAAGGCAAATCACAACTTTAGAAAAAAAAATTTTAATTAAGATACCTGGCTATGCAATCATTAAAAACAAGAATACCTGAAGAGTACATACATTAACCATTAACTGCACTGCTTCAATACATTTGTGAGCCTTTATTAAGAAGCCATTATATGCTTAGCACTCTACTTGTTGATATAAAGATATAAAAGAAGGATAGACACTGTACATCTCTATGAGTAAACTAGGCTGAATTATTAAAACCCCATTAAAGAGATAGGGTTTTTGCCCAAAGTGAATATGTAGATCCTGAAATCAGGATATCCCAGGATCTTTGGTAAAATACAAATTCCTGATCCCTTAGTCTTAATGGGTTGGGATTTCTGAGGATTTGGTCCAAAATCTGCATTATTACAATCACTTCCAAGTGAGTATGTATACTATAGTTTAAAACCCACTGAATTAAAATTAATGAATAAGAGAATCAGAGAAAGAAATATTAATGGCAGGTCAGAATAGTTAAAGGAAAGTCCCTAGTAGGTAAGATGAAAGTATAAATAGATGGGGTTTAGAAAGAGCCAGGAAAGGTATTCATGTGGAGATTCAACATGAGCAAAGGACCATATGTAGGAGTGGATGAGATGGACTTGGGAGTCAATGAAGAGTCTCAAGACATCAGTACATGTGTTGAACAGAAATAATAAAGTGATTTAGTTGTATACATGTATGGTAGAATCAATTTGAAAATGTCTATCCCCCCAAAGGACAACCATCCTGGAAAAAAAAATTAGTTCAAAGATGTTTAAGTCTTATTTAAGTGTTGTCTGACTAAAATGTGCTTCACTGATTTTTAGGCCATATATGCAATTCAAGAAGAAAATAAAATTACTCAATGCATTAAAACTTCTAGATCTCAAAGTCTCCTAATTCATTTTATTTCTCAAAAGCCCATGTTTATTTGCTGAATAAGTCTTATTTCCCTCTAGTACCCATATTATTTTGCCAGTGTAAACCCATACATAAAATGACATTCCTATACTGACCATTTTTATACACTTTTATACATTTTTATACACATGTTTTATAAAACATGATTTTTCCTCTTGAGAGGTGGGAACTGAGAGTCACCCCCCCCAGATCCAAGGATATTTCACTCAAATAGTTGTATAATATAAATACTTACATTTGTTAATTTGTTAAATGGACTACTTTATTGATTTTTAATTTATTTCCACTAGGGTCAGAGAATCTTTTTTGTGACTCGAATCCTTTTAATTTATTGAAACAGTTTTATGACTTAGAATATAATATCCAATATCTTCGAATATCTTCGAACTTGTTTCACACATTTTGTCCGTCTTTGGTTGTTTTGAGCAAAAGTATAAATTCAACCCCCATCGCTTCATTTTCACTGGAAGCAGAAGTCCCAATTCAAGTAGATTATTTAAATATATTACTATTCCTAAAAATTACTTGACTCAATGCCATTAATATTACTGTTAAACCTTATATGGGAATATCAGCTCTTATTATAATTATGGAAATAATAGACTGAGTTTATAATGTAGTTCTCGGTAAGGTCTTAATGTAATATATGTAAATATCATTTTTCTCAGGTTCTGATAAGAACCACTATCGAGTCTCCCATGGTATTGGAGATGTATTTTGACCATCCAAGGTGGGAAGTTAATTTCTTAAATTACTTCCCATGTGATTCTATGATTCTGTGACATCATTCACCTTCTTCCCCAAATAAGAATTACTAGTAATTTGTTTTTAAGATTATTGGACCTAGAGACTGTCATACTGAGTGAAGTAAGTCAGATGGAGAAAGACAAATATCATATGATATTGCTTATATTTGGAATCTAAAAAAATGGTACAAATCAACTTATTTACAAAACAGAAATAGAGTCACAGATATAGAAAACAAACTTATGGTTATTGGGGGCAAGGGGGGAGCAGATAAATTGGGAGATTGGGATTGACATATACACACTACTATATATAAAATAGATAACTAACAAGAACCTGTTGTATAGCACAGGGAACTCTACTAAATACTCTGTAATGACCTATATGGGAAAAGAATCTAAAAAAAATGTATATATGTATATGTATAACTGATTCACTTTGCTGTATACCTGAAACTAATACAACATTGTAAATCAACTATATGGAATAAAATTTTCTTAATAAAAAATAAAATAAAATGAGTGAGTGGAAGCAGATACTCTTTGCTCTGAGTTCACTTCCACAAACAAACAAACAAAAAGAATTCATACATTCAATGCCGGGTTCTAAGAGTTACCAAAGAAGAGAAAGATTCAATTCCTGCCCTCCATGAGCTAAAAGTATAGTAAAAGAATAATAAGTGTTATCATCACATTTACTTATAAAAAAAGTTTGCAACCTGCATTTATGTTTGAAGACATGTATTTGGTAATATTATTATCACAAGCTTATTGATAATTAATCAATACAAACTTTACTTCCAACATTAATGATACCTTAAGTTTATATCTAAATGTCAGAAAAATTCTATTGCCCAATACTGCATTTCATAGGCATCCTTACACGTCATCAGAGGGAGTCGTAGTTCCGAAACCACTGTAAGAGCCTAGACAAGCATTAAAAAAAAAAAAAAAAAAAAAAAAAGCTTTATACAAATAACTCATATTTATCTCATTTAGGAAAGATACAGAAAGTAAAGATAGGTATAGATCATCTGTTTTTTCTGCTTTTTTTATCAATCACCATTTTAAGTTAAACAGTATATAAGTGCACACAAGAAAACATAGTAGCCTCCTTCTCATCACTCCCCACTCCCCAGTCCTATTCTCCAGCAGTAACCACATTCAACATCTTTTGGTGTTTTCCCTGTAATTGCCTTAATGTTTCTAACTATAAATATTGCTTTTCTATTTATTAAGCTTAGACATTATTCTCTGACATCTTGTCATTTTAAATGAGAATTTAGCTCTTTTTCACCACTACCCTCAAATCCTTTTCCACTCACCCATCTCTTCAGTAGAATGAAGTTACTATTTGGGGTTACACAGGTAAGCAGTGTTTAAATAATTCTGATTGTGTAATATTGTTCATCAAGCCAAACTATGTACAATGATGACATTTCCTTTACTATCCATATTTTCTTGAGGATACTTGTCTCATTTCCTTAGATTTACATGAACGATCACTAATATTTTCTAAACGTTTTTACAGACCTTTCAAACACCAATGACATTTTTCATGTTCAAACACATTGGATAACCTAACAATTTTATTTCTTTCCTAGAGACCTCCTTCCAGTGGCCCTCCACCCTTCTGTTTAAGCCATTATGGTTGCTGTCCAGGCCTAAAGCACTGTTGTCATCTTCTAACATCCCAACTGAACTGCTCTGACAATATTCCCAGGGCAATATTTGAGCAGATATCTTTGTCTGCCAGACTGCAGTGCCAGACCTTCCTTCAAAAGTACATGTAATAACTTCTAGGTAGGTAATATGGAGAACTTCCTTCATTTAGCAAGTGTGGTGGAAGGTAGATAATATTTAAACACTGTTTATTGACTTCATTCATGCCATGGACATTGACAAGTACGTTGCATACATTACATCATTTATTCTCACTACATCTCTTTGAGCTTGGTACCCATTATTATTATCCCCATTTTACAAATGAGGAGACTGAGATTCAGAAACATTTGATACTTATCCAGTGTCACACATGTAAAAAGTACCAGAAACTGGTTTCAAACCCAGGTTTTATCTCACCCCAAGGTATGTTCATAACCATTTTAGTGCACTGCCTCCACAGTGTATGAATGTATTCAACTCTGATTGCTGGAGAAGACTGGAAAGGACTAGAAGAGAAATTGAAGGCTTGTGTCTCTTAAGGAAACAATTTATTCCCAGGTCTGCCATTAGCTGATCAGACATCCTCAGGCAAATCACATGACATCTAACAACAATAATCATTGTAAGAGCCAACATTGATTGAACATTTATTCCTAGCACTTTTGGATGTTTTATCTCATTTTAGTCCCATGAGAATTTTTTTGATGTAGGTGATCTTATTGTCATTGTTATTATTGTTACTATTCTTATAATTTTTAGTCTCATTTTATAAGTGGGGAAGCATACCTCAGGGTTCTACTTCTCTCACCTTTCACGTGAGTGAGTTGAATTGATTACCTCTAAATCGTCTCTTTCTAAAAATACCTTCCCTTGAAACAGTTACAAAGTAAAACCTACAAGTACATATTGGATTTGCACACTTCAGAGAGAAAAATACCAATTACAGAATTTTAAAAGTGGAAGAAACTTTAGGGATCACCTCTAATTGCCTCATTTTTCAAACAAAGAAACTGAGGCTCAAAAAAATATTAATTGGAGCTTCCAGAGTCACACAGCTAGTGGAGACTAGTACCCAAATGTGAATAATTCCCAGTTTAGTGATTTTTCCTACATCGAAGAAGGCAGGGAGATGGCACATAGAGAGAAAAAAGGAAAGAAGAAAGGAAGGGAAGGGAAGGGAAGGGAAAGAGACAAGACGGGGAGATAGAGTAAGCAGTGTGGAAGTCCCTACCACCATCTATTCAACATTCAACTCATTAAGAGGCCCAGAAATACAAAGAGTACAAAACATTCTATCCTAAGAAGGAGTTTACAATTAAAAACAAAGAACAGTATGTTAAGACATTATTTTAAAACATAATAATAAATGTAATAATTTGTGAATTCAGTCCCAAAATGAGAGTTGAATATATAATTTGGCATCTAGAATCTAAAGAATCCATAATGGAACTCTCAGTTTCACTCACCCACCATGTAAGTGTCACCATCTCAGTAAATGGCACCACTATTCAGTCAGCTACTCATGGCAAAAATCAGCAAGCACTTTTAGCTCCTTCACGCCCTGTATCCAATCCATAAAATAAATCCTCTTGATCCTATTTCCAAGATATATCTCAAACATATTCACTTCTCTCATTCTCTGTTTCCATAACTCTAGTCTAAGCCACCCTATTCTCTTGCCTGGGCTATTAATACAGCTTTTTAAATAGTCTCTCTTCTTCCACTCTGGTCGCATACAATATATTTTCTACCTAGCAAGCAGGATGTCTTCAAAATCAGGTGAACCAGATGAAGTCACTCCCTTCCTTAAGCCTACCAATGGCCATAATAGCCTCCTTTCTGTAGTTTATAACTGAGCTCATTAAGTGCTTTTCTAGGTAAACCCAAGAAGGTACAACCAGCATCCCTAAACAACTGCAACCTACTAGCAAAAAAGAGCCATTTGTGACTTCAGTAACAGAATATGATACCTGATATGGTTCTTTAGAAGAGCAGACAATAGTATCAAAAAGGTGCATTGTCAGTTAAATCTTCACAGTTCAAAAACAGAAATATTCTAAAATCATTTTCTTATCACCCTAGAATCCACTTACTGTCACCCATCTTTGCTGCTCTCAATGTATTATTAGAATTGAACTTCAAACACTCTGTATTATTATATATATGTTACACATATATATATTATATATGTGTTCAATCCCCCAAATAGAAGATAAACTCTTATTTTCCTATCTTAAATCTCCACATTCATAGGGATAGAAAG
Source organism: Kogia breviceps (assembly GCF_026419965.1). NCBI lineage: Eukaryota > Metazoa > Chordata > Mammalia > Artiodactyla > Physeteridae > Kogia > Kogia breviceps. The sequence goes on along the minus strand of NC_081318.1, from coordinate 62,540,482 downwards.
AAGAAAAGCAAAGGTGAACAGAGGTGCATGATCTTAGCAGTCTGGTAATTCAGTCAAGTGGGATGGGCTGCTATTAAACACAGTTACAAGTGTGATTATGAAAGTGGAAGAATGAAGTATTTAGGGAGAATTCAAAAGACAATCCTTGCCTGAGAAAGGAATCATCTAAGTTGAGACCTGAAGAATAAACAGAAGTTACCAGAATCACTTGGATAAAGGGGGGAGCTGGGTGGAAAGTGGAAAGGAGAAGCTTCTGGTAGAGGAAGCAGCATAGTGGACAAAAGATGTAAAGGACATGATTCTGCCATCACATATATCTTAATCTATTCACATCCACCACCTCTGAAAAGCTCAGCCTTTTTGCATAACCATAAATTGATTGAAATGTATCATTAAAATTTTACCTTGTCAAAAAAGGCCCTGCCTGAACCCCCCTATACGAAAGAGCACCCCAGTCACTCTTTCTTCCTACCTTTGTTCCAACCCAATACTGACTACCACTTGAAGTGGAAAATATTTATTTGGGGTTTCTTTTTTCTTTCTTCACCCACTAGACTCTAAGCACCATGGGAGCAGGATCTTGGTTTGTTCTTATTTTTGTTTTTTCTGTGCTGTACCCCATTCAATCCTGGTCACCAAGACAGGTCAGCACATATCCTCATCAGGACTGTATGATAGGAATCCCACTTATCTCATTTCAATCTCTTTTTCTGTTAAAAAAGAGAGCGAGAGAAAGAGAGAGAGAGAGAGAGAGAGAGATAAAAAGGGAAAAAAGGCCCACGATGATGGGCCTTTTTAAATTGTAAAATCCTTTTGATAAATTTTTCCAAAATCCCAAGTGAAGCATGAGATTCTATTATGTATATCTAAATTTGTCCTTACTGTTTCCACGGGTTGCTTTTTTGGTACAAACCTAAAGGTGACAAACATCTAAACTATATTTAAAACCAATCACAATTACTATAAAATGCATAATTTGAGCCAGATAATCTTTGCTGTGCAACTCTCTGTCTGTCTATATCCTAACTTCAGCTGGGCATAAATGATGTCAAAGCATCTGGATAAAATGAAAAATAGTAGTCAATGACCCAAACTTCTTGGAACACTGCACTTCACATTCATTGATTTGGGCATTTCTAGATGTTAAAGGTGATACACACAAAGCAAACTGGGTGCTGTGTTGGGTTTCTTTTTCTTTTCTTTTTGTTTGTTTGCTTGTTTGCTTGTACTTTACACACAGATATTTTTGTGCCATGAGAACAAATGATCAAGACAGACAAAAAATAGAGTATAAGTAAGCCCCAGCTTAGTAAGTATAATGACCCACATTGTAATTTTTACCCTACCAGTAACTTTGAGCAAATGACTTAACCACGCCTTAGTTTCTTCATCAGTCTGGGGTGAAAATGCCCACCTGATACAGAGCTGTGACAGGAATAGAGTGATAAAATAGATCTGAAAACACATCAAATTATTGAGAGTATTATAAATGTAAGGTACCATTATTGTATATCTCTTCTCTGGCTTACACATTATAATAGGCTTTTCCTCTCCACATTCTCAAGAACTTACAATAACATCTTTCCTCATTTTAGAAACTCTGCTTTTGTATAAAAAAGTATGAAATACCTTAGTTGCAGACCCTTCTTTCCCATTAGCTACCAAGCAACTCTCATTATAAGTAACTTAACGCATCAATGTGGCTGGGAGATTATTATTGGTGTGGAGAATTGTTCCATATAGTCTACAATTTCTCTATACCCAAAGGTTTACAACCTAGTAGTAAATGGATTGTACTGTACTATCAAAAAGAAAAAAAATTAGCAATCACTTTATTAGAAATTGGAATGTTTCCAATGGCTCATTTATGGCCCTGAAAGGTACTAGAGGCTTTTTCATTACATTTCCTTTGGCAATGTGGTATTTTCATAATTTTTCTCTTTGAGGTGCCAGTGTCTGTTCAGAATCCAGTATGACCTCTAACTATTTCAAGTAGTAACTAAATAAATACATAAACAGTAGAGAAATTCCAGCTATAAAGTGATAGCTTGATCTATAAAATAACACCCATATTGATTTTTGTGTGTTTCCAATGACTTGACTGATGTTGTTTTTCATTAAATTAATACGTTTTGATTGCGGAAACACAACATGTTGTTAACATTTGTTCAAAATTGGAAAAGAATTTTCTTGCTTATTTGTTTATTCTGGGGCTTAGTCCTCTGGTTACCCTAGATTAATTTTCAAGGTCAGTGAACTGAGGCATACTTCTAACAGCGCTCACAGAGTTTTAAAATATTCCCTCTCTCACCAGTCTCTCCTTCCCCCGCTTGGCACCAGAATATTGATCAGCTTTTCTCTCAGTGTCCTACAGAGGTGACCAGGATGCATGCCCAGGAGTGAGCAGCAGCCTGAAGAAATATAAGACTAATGCTGTGAGGTTCTATTTGAAATTAATTTGCTTTCTTTTGAAGGAAGAAATTTTTTTCTGATTACAGAGTAATATATGTTCATTGTGGTACAAAATTCAGAAATGGTATAAATTCTAAAAGAGTAAAGAAATTACCTACAATTCCACTAACCCTAGCTAGCCATAAACAAAATGAAATTTTCAATTTAGTTTTCAAATGTTTCCTTACTGATTCCTTTGATATACATACTTCCCTGAGCCAAAAAAAAACTACGTTGATTTTTCAGATTTGTCAACTAATGTTGATTTTATACATATATTTGGGGGGAGGGGTGGAGAATAGCAGATTATTTGCACTTTTTAATGCTATGAGTTACATTCTCATTTTAGAATGTGTATGTTAAGAGTTCCACTTCACCAATAAATATATTGGTACCAGAACACATAGGAGAACAACAGGTGAGCCAGCAAGATGACTTCACTGTGGAGCTGATAAGGACCAAATGTAAAGCTAGAAGAAGAAAGATAGATGGATTCCAGGGGAAAATAAGTAATAATAGCAGACAAAGTATGTGGGGTTTGATGCCACACAAACCTGGATTCTTGTCCTTGCTCATGGCTATGTGACCTCATACAGGTTACTTAATATCTCTGCACCTCAGTTTCCTCAACTGTATAAAACAGGCATAGTAGCAGTACCTACCTGAGATTTTAAAGCGTGAATACATGTAGAGCACTTAGAACAGTGCCCGTCAGAGAGGAAGCACTCAGTACATCTTAGCTGCTGACAGTAGCAACAGTACAATATTTATCAGACTCTGAGCTAAGTGTCTTGCATACATTGCCTCATTTACTCCTACACTACCCTATAAAGTAGGAGGAAATGATAATGTACCCAGAACACTTTATCATCCAGAAGCTTGAATTACAAATGAGAAAACTGAGGTTGAGAAAAGGATTCAGTTTCTTGCCCAACACCAGAGAATTTTAAGTGATAGAGCCTGGATTTTCACCCGGTGCTTATGGCTGCAAATGACACTACTTTTCTAAGTATGGCATCAGGATCACCATCAGTACATCAGTATAATCAGAATATCTGTAATGGGGCCCAAGAATCTATAGGTTTAACAAGTTCCCCAGGTGCGTTTCAGGCTCCAGATCATGGGTCAAAAATTCTGAAATTTTATTCGGAGCCCTGCACAAAGCAGGCCCTCAGAAAATATCAAATGATAATCTTGCAGCAGGTAAGATATTGCTCCAAAAAGAGACCAACCAGATACACGGCAGAAGCAGGGCTGCAGCGAACATCTGCCTTTTTTCCTGCCTAAAGGTGTCTGTTTGCATGTGATTGATTTTTATCTTATGTTTGATGAATTGATACATATATTTAATTATATCATATGTTGTCCCATCAATACCTCTTTGCAGCTACTTTACATTCAGCCTGCATGCCAGATTGAATTAAATGGTTTTTTAAAAGCCTATAAAGAGGGAAAATATCTTTCCCTGGTTGGTATTTTTTACATACTGGCTACTAAGAGATTGTAAGCTAAAGCAGGTAGTAAAGTTCATTTGCTAGTGAGGAAGCCAATTTGACTTTTATGGCTATTCATTTTTTATGGAGCACAGAGCAGAATTATTGGTGTTGTTCCTGACTTAGACACCTCTGTAGCTATCGGGACTGAGGGCACCTCCATTTGGGAAGCAGTTCTCCTGACCATCCCTAAGGGGACAAATGATCACAGACAAAGAGCTTCCAGGTCCTGGTCATAAGATCCATCTATATGCAGTGATACCTCCTATGAGTCACCAAGAAAAGTTATTGCTATTGCTTTAATACTAGATGTGATATACTATAGGCTTTAAGTAATGTCGGATGGGGTAAAAAGGACTTGATCATTTAAGAAAAGTCATTATCACAGCTGAAGCATCCCCAAAAGATATTAATTCAACATCTTTCTTGTGTGCCTACTATGTGTCATGTATTGTTCTATAAATGCCATTTATAGTAGTGAGAAAAGTCAGAAATAGGCAAAAGGATCCACTTTCATGGGTTTAATATTCCAAAAGGCGGAAGGGGAGAGTCCGATAATAAATACAAATGGATTTGTCAGGTGATAGTACTTGCTGAGAGGGAAAGTTAGGCCAGATAAAGGGGAGAGAGTAATTAGAGGGAGTTCTATTTTAGATAGGGTGGTGAGGGAAGGTGTCTCTGATATAAGGTAACACACTAGCAATTACACCATACACTTCACTCAGGTAGGAAGAGAAGGTTTGAGAATTTTTCTACAATGTTGCTGTATGTGTGAAAATGTTGCTTCATTCAACAACTAGAATATACTTACTCTAATGTGGTACTTCACAAGTTGACTTATTTTGAACTTCACAACACCCTTTTGTTGTTGTCGTTCATTCATTCCATAACTATTTTTTTATTATTTCAAATTTCCAGGTATTGTTACCAGGGTTGAAAAATAATAGCCCATAGTTACAGAGCATTTACTAAATGCAAAGCCCTGTGCGGAGCACTTCACATAGTTTTACTGACTGGCAAGTCAGATATTATTATCGCCACATCCCCAATAAGGGGTGAGACCCTGAAGGGTTACTGAACGCTCAGGTTCACATCTCTGTTTAGTGCCAGGGCTCAGACTAAAACCAGGCTTTCTGATCCCCATTCTAGTTTTCCTAAACTGAAACATACAAAACTTTAGGTTAAATTTTTTGCCTGCTTTGAAGGCAAATGAGATACTGTATATCCCAGAATAACTATGCCTCATTGCTAAATGAACCTCAAAAAGCCCTGCCTTCAGATAGATAAATTTGTATTAATTTCATTTATAGATGAAGCTTTCACCAAAAGAATTCAGTCAGCCCAAGAAACAGGCTAGTAACTTTATAGTACAAACCAGATGTCTGAATGGATGGTCTCTCTAATCAGAGCTTGTCAGCAGGGCTGGGAAAGTGGGTAAGTCTGTATAGCAGCCTTCCCTCTCACCTCACCCACGAGGCCATCTCCCTTGTTGACTCACCTCATGCCTCATACCAACTCCAGCCCTCTCTCTTGCCCAACCCCCTCAGAGTAATCCTCCTGGAGCATGTGCTGCTCACCAGAATGGTTGTCCAAACTGTTATACATTAAGATCAAAGATTTTAGGAATCCACTCTGTCTCAGCAGGCTACTTCATAGAATCTTAAAGGAGAAAAGAACCATAGACATCATCCTAGACCAACCTGCATCGTTTACAAATGAGACCCTGAAAGAATGCAGGGCTTATGGCTAGTTAGTCCTAGGACCCACCAGAATGCAGATTTCCTGCTTTGAGTCAATTATTCTTTGTACTCTACCACTTTGCTTTTTAGGTCTTACTATTGTAAAAGAACAAAATCTCTAATATTAGTATTTGGGGCATTTGCTACAAATTGATAGAAGAGATTTGAAGGGGAGTTTGACTTTTTGACATTTCTCAGTTCACATTCCTTGGCCAGCCAGCTACTCTGCCCATCCATGGGGTAAGCAAATTTCCAACATACTCTTCATGATGATTGGTTTTCTCTATATCTTATTGAATGATGCGCCCACAAGAAATTTCCTCGACTTCTTCCATTAGTTGTAGGGCGACTCTGATAAAGAAAGAGCTAAAAGAAATCAAGACTGTTTTCCTCTACATCATCATATCCTCATAAATAACCAGTGATTATTTCAAAGTGCTCAAATATCAACAACTTACTTTTCACATTATCTTCATTTTAAAGGGGATAAAACAAAAGTGACACAGGGAAGGGGTGATCACACAGCTAACCAGTAGAAGAGAGAGATCAGAAACTAAATTCAAAATATTCTCAGCTTGATATGAATTACTCTGAACCATTTTTTCTGATATACAAAAATGAGGAAGTAAAAATAAAAATTGCAAACATTTATGGACCACTGACAACATGCCAGGATATTCCCTAGCTCATTTATACTCGCAACATCCTATAGAGTAGGTAATTATTATTACCTTCATTATACACCTGAGAAAATTCAGGATAAGCAGAATTAACTAAAATTTGACCAAGGGAGCAAATTTAATAAATGGCAAGGCCAAGACTTGAACAACACAGGCTGCTTGATCCTTCAGTCCGCACTTAACTAGTACTACTAGTGAAGCCCATTCTTGCCAGCATGAAAAATGGGTCACGGCAAGTGTAGACCCCCATCATAACTCCTAACTAGCCTCCTTATCTCCAGTATTCTTTCTGAAATACAATCATACAAATGATTATAAAAATACTAAAAATGTCCACCATGTCTCCCTTTACCTTCCCATATATACCATGCCCACACCTTTCTTGTGCTACACCTCCTGCCTTGAATCTCCTCCTCCCTCCCTCCCTCTGGCAGGCAGAATTTTGCCACCCCGCCACCCAGTGCCACACCCATGAATACATTTCCTTATGTTGCCAAAGGGACATTGCATATGTAATTAATGCTACTAATTAGTGACCTTAAAATAAGGAGATATGGATTATTTGAGTGAGTCTAGTGTGATTACATGAGCCCTTAAAAGCAGAACTTTCTCTTGGCTAAGGGCAGAGGAGGAAATCAGAGAGATGTGAAACATGAGAAGTTTCAACACCCCATTCAACACTTCATGATGAAGGAGCCACCTGTCAAGGACATAGGGACCTGCCCTACCACTGCAAGGAGCTGAACTCTGCCAACAACCAGTCAATGTGGAAGAGGGCCTTGAATTTCAGATAAGAACTGCAGCCCCAGCTGACACCTTGATTTTAGCATGGTGAGACCATAACCAAAGAATCCAGCCATACCCTGCTGAACTTCTGACCTACAGAAACTGCAAGATAATAAATGGGTGTTGTTTAAACTGCTAAATATGTGGTGATTTGTTACAGCAACAACTGGAAACTAAAACACTACCTTCTGTCTTATTAGTTTCAACTCTTTTTTCAAGGTCCACCTGGGATAGGAAAAACAGATATCTCAACTTTAAAATAAAATTTCAAATATTAAACAAGTATACGCAATTTCCCTGCTATCTCTCCTTTCAGCCACTGAGCCATTCCCTCTACTCTTCAACAAAATAAAAACTTTATGCTTCTCACTGGTAAACTGGAGCTGTTCCTTGAAAGAAAAATGAGGGGGAAGAGACCACTGCAAAAAGGAACATATTTTTCATATGCAAATGAGGCATCATTCCAGACAAAGAGTCTTAAAACAAAGACAATTCAATATGGTCCATGCCTAGCACTTCATCTGTGTGGATTTAATGTTAAAACGAATCATGTGTCTGTGCTTGTTGTTTACTTGTGGGATGCAATCTGCTGGAAAAACAAACGCTTTTCTGCAATCCAAAGTCATGCCTAAATCCCACCACATCCTCCAGAAATATGTCCAGCCTGTAGCCCCAGGCTGCGTGGGCGCTCCCGCCCACTCCAGCTCCCCACAGAGCTGTCACCCCAGCAGGCAGCCCAGGCATTGTGGAGAAGGGCACAATCTGTGCTGCTGCTGGTGGACACTGCCACAGGCCTCCAAACTCACCCTTCAGGGGAGGAAGGGTCCTTTGCAAGAGAAGCTTTTGTTTCCTTCCCTCTCCCAGCCTCTGTTTTCTATAAATGAAATGGCTTCTTCACACCATAGCTCCTCTCTCACTCAAAGCATCAGTTACTGTGCTTTTGGAGTTGGGTCAAAGAACAACCCTTGTGAGTTCTGTCAGCTACAAAGTGAAGACTAAAGCAAACAAATAAAAAAATAATCTACCAAGGGAAGCTTTTTCCCCAGGAATATTTTCACCAGTCAGTTAGATAGCATGTCATGGGCCATTAACAGTGGATCAAAATCCATCCAGTAAATTCCCATATCCCATGTTCCTTCTTCTCGCGAACTCTCCCGCTAAAAAAGCACATCGAGTTATGTGTGTCTCTTTGCCATGTTAAATCACTATGGTGGGGCTTCTTAAAAGAGGGACAAATGTGTGTCAAACAATTGCAGACTGGATCCTGGATGAATAAGCTGTTTGGAGGACATGTCAAAGATTTAGCTAATCCAACAAGTCCGTTTCTCTCCTTGCCAGAGTTTGGATCCATGAAAATACATCCATTTGGGAGCTCATAAAGAAGTCTCATTCAAAAGTGTGGACCACTTGCACTAATTCCTGCCAAACTTAGAAATAATTAAGTCCTTGTCTCAACTAATGACCTAAATCCTCCCCCTTCTGATTCTGTGGGTCTGGATTGTCTTCTCTATTGGGTTGTCAAAGCCATACTTGCTGTCATTTTTTAATGAGGAGACTGTTACTTCATCAAAAAGGACAAGATTGAAGCAGGAATACCAGTTGCATGCCCTGAAGATAAGATCCTGAAGGCAACTTATAGACCATCTGAGCTTCCCTGATGGTCAGATGTTCTCTGAGTCTATTGCCTGCTCCTCCCTGTCTATTGCTCAGTCAAAATGCATGGATCAGGCTTTGGATTCCACATGCTGTGCACATGAGGTGAGGTGACAGGCCAACATAGGGGGCGTGGCAACAATGACCCCCAACTGGAAATCTCTGCATAATAAGGAGCTGCCACTCAAAATGGCTTCACCTTTTACTACCCAATGGCCATTATTTCTCCAGCTACGCATGAAAGAAGAGAGGGTTGTTAGGTTTGGCTTGGTTGAATTCCAGGTAGCAGAAAAATTCTGTGCACTTTCTTTTTGAAATTCTATTGGGAAATGACTATAGGGGAATTCATGACTGTGGTCCTGGCTGGTATTAGAAGAACAGGAATTAAAAGCTGTGATAGCCTATATCATCCAAGCAGAATAATACATTTACCTCTGCTGAGACACCTCTGCATTGTCTCTCTAAAGAAAAGAGAGTGCCCAGTGTCTCAGAGGGCCCCTTATTTGGGCAAAGAAAGGGAATAAACCAGCAAGCCTCCCTGTAATTTCCAAAGGGCAGTTGCCAAGTCTGCGTAAGTAAGGAGAAGGACGGGGCAGGTGAGCCTCTGAAGCAGACCTTGCAGACCGACCCACTACAGGCAAGTCCTGCCTGGGGTGCTCTTTTTAAGAGCTTAGTATCCTGGGGAAAAGAGCCAGGCCTCAAGAGGATACTGACTGAGAACTGTCTGGGCCACTCTGTGCCATAAGGACTCACAGGCATGGACATAGCTTTCCTGAATCCTTGACGAACCAAAAACACTGGTGTTTCTTAGAACCTGAAAATTTGGACAGGGGCATACAGGTCTGCAAAAACATATGACTAGTAGAGAAGGACAACAAACTGGGTCCAGGCACATGTAAAGAAGGGGTAAGAGGTGAGGGACAAAGGCAAGCTGATGAGGCTTCAAAACTGGGTCCAGAAGGGGCAATCTAAGTTTAATTCTGCCATTCCTTTATTTATTCATTCATGGAAAAAATATTTGTTATATGCCTACTCTGTATCAGGTCTCTTAAAGATCCATGGTGCAAATTAGAATACAAAAGCTCTGATAAATACTGAAATAAGAAAAAATATTATTTAACTCAAGGTTCCTCAAATGTATTTAATCCTTAGAATCCTACTTTTTCCTGCCTAAGAAAATTTAGACCATCTCAGAGAATTAGTATTCCCTGAAACAAGGTTTTGGAAATACTACTAGAGAGCAAATCATACTTAATTCTCATGAAAGAGCAAGTGTATAGTTAAATGTATCAAATCCTTCAGTCATTTTCATACAACCCTTAGATTTTTTTAAAAGTACTCTAAGAATTTTCATATACAGGAGTTGGGAGGACCCAGATAAGATACAGATACCACAGAGGTCAAATAAGCAACATCTTCCACTATTAGGAAATTCTGAGTATGCCTACAATAAGGTACCATGTGTGAGAGGCAGCAATAGGTTCCCTGCCTTAACTCTAAAACATGTAGGCTCAAGATGGACACTGAATAGGGGCCAGCAGCCACAGGAAGTCCTGGGATAGCACTTTGCCAGCACTGCAGCACTGTTCATTCATGCAACGATCCTGTTGAATGCCTGTAATCTTCAAACATGAAACACATCAACTCTTACAATTCTTGAAACTACCATCCCTGCATTATTCCCAATTTACAGATGAGGAAACTCAAGTAAGTAGAGGTAACTTGATTTGCCTAAAGTCACATAGTGAATATGTGACAGAGCTGAGATTGAAATCCAGGTCCATCTGCCTCCAAAGCCAATTCCCTGTATCACACTGTAACGCTCTCTAAGGGGAAGTCCCACGGGGGGCCAGAAGATTCTTCAGAACCTCTAGGCCTTTGAGCTCAGAGCCTGGTATAATCACACTCACCATCAGAAAGATGGGGTGCACATAGGGCCTGGACCTGAAGGTGGGAAGCAGCAGTGGATCCACTTCTGGCCATTTATGGAAGATACAGGCTGAGAAAACCAAGCTGGAGCTGCAATTCAGCTTTTAAATAGGAAAATTAGTTTTCTATAACCTAGGAGGAAATTAATCTAAATGACAACTGAATAAAATTAACAATCACAAAATGCAGATTGAATTTTAAGTCCCTCACCAGCATTGTCTGTGCTTTAAAAGAATGGTGCTGGAGTTGATTCAAATTCATGAACATATCTCTCAAATAACTGTCTACTCTATAAAATCAATAATGAATACTCAATAAAATAATAGTAACTGCATAAAACAAACTAGATCCATTTTCTATGGGACTTTAGCTATGTTGTGGCATAATCAGTCATCACATTCAATTGTATGAACGAACTGATTTACAGGCCCAACCATGGTGCAATCAAAGTACGTTGGTGCTATGAAAACTACATACCTCTGGAAAACTAGCCCAGCAGAGAGTGGGACCAAGGGACAGAGCTAGACTCAAATTGACATCACTGATTTCACACGAATGGCGTATCTCCCACAGGTCCTTATTACCTTTGTTCAGTTATGACTTGTCTTCTGACATTCTCTCCCCGAAATTCTAAAACACTGCCTCTTAATTAAGAAAAATAATCACCTATATGTATCTAGGTTTCTAGTTTTTAATACATAACGATAAGGACTTTTGCTTCCTTTCACTTCCCCTCTCCAAGGCAGCAGGGCCAGTGTCCTACACTGAGGCTCTCCCATGCAGCCACGAAGTCACGGCTCACGGCACTGGACTAGTGCCTTATTGGAACATCTTTCCTCCTGTCCCTTTCCTCCTCCCATTCAAATCTTCCATATCCTCAAACTCCTTCCATGACTACTGATCCCATCCCTCCTTGTGCTAAGGAAACTCAATGATCTTACTTCTCACTTGGTGACAATTACTTTGTCATTGTCTTAGGTTGTCATTTAATTCTTATAATTTTGCTTAACATTCCATTAGGCAGAAGAGGCCAGACTATGCTGTGGTATATAAAAAAGAAACCCTATATCTTAACTGTGTAACCTTTCGAAAGTTTACTTTTCACTCACATAAAGTCTAATGAGGGATATTAGAGTCTCTTCACCATTCCAGGACTCAGAGATCCAAGCTCTCTTCATCCTGTGGCACTGCCATCTCAACACCTGACCGTCAAGGATACCATGGTGAGGGAAGAGAGAGTGTGGAGGTAGCTTTCTCAGTTCTTCAACACCCGAGCCCTGAAGTGACACACACCACACCCTCTAACATGTAACTGGCCAGTCACACAGCCCACCTACCAACCGGAGGCTGAAAAGTATAGTATTTCCATATGTTCCAGAAGAATAGAAGGCCTGGATATGGGTGAGCCTTAGTATTCTCCAGCACAGTGAGTTTGTATCATGTCTCCCAAATAGACTGGGACATCAGTAATGCTAACGGAAGTTAAACTGAGCTTTGGTTGTTTGGTGGTGAGCTGGCTTGTCTGAGCTCCCGAGGCACTCATCGCACACATGGCTGGAATTCTGCCAAAGTTCTTAGAACTGTGCCTCGTAAATAACAGAACTGCTTCAGAAAGTATTTACTGGTGGATTTAATCTGAACACTGACAGGGAAAACATCATATCTGATCAAGTTATGTCTCTTCCACAGCTCTTTGTCCCATTTCCTCGCTGCTGAAAAAGTGCAGCTTACAAGACAAATGAACGTGGCAGCGATGTCAGAATCTCTTGTGGCTGTCTCAGTCGACTACATGTGATTGCTACAACTTTGAAACTTCCCCCTTCACTGCTTTGTACTCTAGGACAGAAGGAAATCAACAATGATGGACAAGACCCTACTGAGGAGAAAATGAACTGACAAAACTTGGCAAGAAATATGTTTATGATACAATACAGCACAACAGCACATTTCCCCTGAGCTGCCTTCCATAGAAAGACTCAGAGCTGAGACACTGTTATCCCCATTAACAGATGGGGAAAGTGATACCTGAAAAGGTTAAGTTTCTCCGTCACAGTCAAACAGCCACGCAAGAAAAGCCAGGGAGAGTACCGGCAAGGTTGCAGGCTTGGAGCTGTTCCTATTAAATTAGATGATGTTCATTCGTCACTGACAGCTTTGGGGGAAAATGGATCAATAAGCACTTCCCTTTGGGTCACTTTCCTACTGTGTCAGATTTATATCTGCAAATGTTTAAAGAGTTCCCATTTACCTGGGGTTTTATGACTTTGTTATAATTGCCAGAGCTGAGAGAAAGCTGCCTTCCGTCTGGCTTCTCCTCCTGCAGGGAGCAGTCCAAAAACCATGTCATCTCAATCATAGAACAAAAATGCTTTGAAGGAAAACAAATGCTGCTTTTTTTTTTTTTTCCTTAAAAAGAAATTGTTGAATTGTCTGGAAAAGTCAGACGGTGACTTGCAAAAAAACCTTTCTTCTAGGTTGTCTACCTAGATCACTGCAATGGATTTGCTGAGTGCCTCATCCAGGTCAGCATGAGAGACTGGAAGATTATTCCAGAGTCTCATGACACCATGGTCAAGCAGCTTTTCAGTCCAGACTTCTCAATTTTAAATTCGGGGTCTATACACCCATTCTTTTTATATAATAAAGAATATATACCACACATAACTTTATAAATAATAATTAATGAGTATTATGATGAAAATAGTTGGGGAGTAACACTAGCACATTTTTCTATAGCTACTTGATGATGTAGCATTGAGTTTTAGATATTTTCTCATAAACATTTCTATTTCAACTTACATCTTAATCCATATGCAAGTACATATGACCACAAATATATACTCTTTCATGTTAACAAACAGTGAAAATCAGTAAGCTTTGGTTTGCCTTGTTCTTGTTTTTCAACTGCAACCTCCCTCAGCCCATACCTGGCTTTCAACTAATGCACACAAATATGAAAAGCTAAAAAGATAGAGGGGAAAAAAAGAGAAGAAAGCAGAGGAAAAGGAATGCTGTTTTATAATTTATCAAGATAGGAGTATTGACAATTCAATTTTTTAGCAAAAAAGCTGTGAATGTGCTTGTTCTGTATTATAACTCTTTCTTTGTGCAGTCCATTCCTTTTCGCTCCTCGGAATCCCCTAGTTCAAATGTGTTTTCAGTTTAAACGTGTTCATTGGGAAAAGTGACGACTAAGGCAAACAGCATGGCAAAGCCATTCTGAATCTGAACCTTGAATTACAGAATATGTAATACTTAATCAACTCACTTTGGAACTATCTCTGTACGACAGGGCAGATTTAATTAATGTCTGTGTCATTTGCTTCGCCATTTTAAAAAGTATGCTTTCTAAGTGTATTTAACACATTTCCTGTAATTGTCTTGACACAGTTTTTTTTTTTAAACTTCCCCTTATAGAGTATACAAAAGTAAAGCTCTATGTATCCCTAGTAAAATAATAAATAATTCAAAGTAAGTAGGTAATACTAATGATGCTGAGCTATACTGCTCTGAAGCTTGGATCTTCGGAGCAAAGGAAAGGCTGATGCGAAGAGGACACGTATCAATTAAACATCTCCTCTAAACAGGTCCTCTGCCACATATCTCATTGTGTCATCACAGAAATCCTATAACATTGATATTATCTCCATTTTGGAAGAAAAAAAATGGTCATGAGGTGGGAGGACCTGGGGAAGGAAACACAAAGAATTTAAGAACTTACCCTACATTCTTCCCAGTGGAAAACGGTTAGGTTTAAACACAAAGTTGTATGGCTCCAAAATCCAAGGACTAGAAATAGCTACTTGGAGCTAGAAAATAAATGTGTATTTTACAAATTCTTCTCTGTTCTTACTATCAATATTCTTTCCTCTTTTTTAAAATTATGAGTTAGGACAGGCACACATGAAAACACCTCGGAAGAAGTGTGACATCACAGTAACTCTGTTGTTGACAATGGAGGCACTTCTAACACTAATCTTAATTAGGACTACACTCCTTCAACTCGTCAACAAAGATTACATATCCAGTACCCAGCTCAGTACTAGGGATAATTCAAGAGAAGTAAATAAATTGTTCTTCATGTGGAAGAAAATAAATCTGGGGTTTTCCCTGAATACCATTTTGATCTGTAGTTTTCAGCGATATATTCAAAATTCAACTTCATTCCAGTAATATTTTGGCACACCCACTACACACAAAGTACTGTGTCATAATCTAGCTGAGGACATACCTCAGGCTTACAAAGTACCATAAATACGACTACTAAAATCCAACACCTAAGCATTGATATTTCTACCTACCTTTTATCTGCTTGTTTGACAAATATTGCAATGGTGGAAAGAAGCTGCTTCAGGGCATCAAACATATGTGAAACTTTCCATTTCTAATACAATTTTGTTTTCTAAAACACAGTCCCAGGCAGCTCTGTTCATGCCTAGAAGTTCTTCAGAGATGTCAAGGATCATCTCTTGTAGCCCTCTCCCCAGCGCATGTTTTACATTATCTCAAAAACTTGCCAGGAACTGCCTCTACGTAAACTTGCCTAGTAGAGGATAAGAAAATAAGTGTTATTCCTCTGCCCACTCCCTGAACCCTGCTCTACTATTTCTATAAACTGAAGCCCAGGCACAAATGTGGGTAGAGATCTCTTCTGGGAGGGCGCCAGATTCTAGTGCCATAGTTCCTTTTAAAGAAAAACAGTCAGAGAACCTCTTTAGTCTGCATGAGTATCTGCCTGCTTCAAACCCAGAGTCAGATCATAAACAACACATGTAAGAGCTACTCTGTAAGGACCACTCCAGACTCCACTTCTCTCACCTCTGGTCAGGAGGTGGGATCTCACAGAAACAAGCTTCACATCTGCGCAGCACTGCGTTGTGCCCTCCGGCCTCTGTCCTGCAGCCACATGGACCTTCACACTCTCCACTTTCTCTTTCATCCCCGGCCTCCACTCATGCCCTTCCCTCTGCTTGCATCTCTTCTCATTCTGACCAGTGAACTCCTACATAGTCTTCAGTTCCCCATATATAGGTGACCCTTCCTCTGAGCCCGCACATCTGGGTGAGGTAGCTCGCCATGCCCCTGCAGCACCCTGACTTTCCCCTGTAGTGGCCTGGTCACACGCCACCGTTGCTCCCTGCTGAATTGCTCTCATAAACACTAACCTACAAGCTCAGTGAGGGCAAATACTGCCTCTACCTCCTTCACTACTGTTTTTTTTGCCTCATACTACGCCTGCACTAAGTAGATGGTCAGTAATATTTGTGGATTGATTAATCCATCAATCAATTAACATCTATCTATAGTTTTGTTTTTTTTTTTCTTTGCGGTACGCGGGCCTCTCACTGTTGTGGCCTCTCCCGTTGCGGAGCACAGGCTCCGAAAGCGCAGGCTCAGTGGCGATGGCTCACCGGGCCCAGCCGCTCCGCGGCATGTGGGATCTTCCCGGACCGGGGCACGAACCCGTGTCCCCTGAATCGGCAGGCAGACTCTCAACCACTGCGCCACCAGGGAAGCCCCTATCTATAGTTTATGTATGATTTTTTAGATAGTAAATGATAAATCCTACCAGATTTAACCCTAAAGGACAAAACAAACAAGACCCCTAAGGCGGCCAAACACAGGATGCTCATGGGAAAATAGCTGCTTTCTTTCTTTTCCAGCTATTCTTCTATACCCTGGGTATTGGACCTCTTTGCAGTTTACTTATGGTTTTGTTTGATAAAGAGCTTTATAAACCCATTTGAATCGGTATAGATAACAAGAGACTCATCCTCTTCCTCTCTTACTTCTCACAAAAGTTCTAAACTTAAAAGATTATAGAGTTCTACCTCCTCTTGGCAACTAGCCATAAGGGCAAGAATAACTTGGATAAAGCTATTCCGCTACTCAGGTGTTGAAATACTTTCCTTAAAGAAAAAAAAATATTTTTATTGATCAACATACTGAAAATCTCAGCAGGATCAAGATATTTCTGAGCATTAGATAATATCTGAAGAATTTCAAACAATATTTCATACAAAACAACTGATTTCCTTATCAGCAAAAACAGTATTAGATAGTCCTTTGAGGCTCACTGTAATGCTCTTTGATCTATGTTTATTTTGTTACTTCAGAGAGGACAACTGAGCAAGTTGTCTTAATTGATTGACTGACTGATCGGCGTATTGATTGATCATACCAATGCCTTAAGGTCCAAGAGAGCACCCAGCCAATGACGTGAGATACTCACCAACTCATAAACTAATCCCAAGTAGATAGAGGATGAGAAATGGGGGGAGAGAAAAGAGTTATGATAGATGATCTAAAAGATGTGCAATTAGTGGAAGAGGAAAAAAAAAGAGAGCTTACTAATAATGGGAAGAAAGGGGTATTAAAAAGGCTTTGAGAACCGGTGGGATTTGAGCAGCTCCCTAAAGATGCCCAAGATATAAGCAAGCAGAACTTGGATAATAGCATATGGAGTTACAGATGAGAAAACAATAAAAGCAAAGGTTTGGTGGCAGTAAAATATATGACTAAACCAGAAGGTAATGAATAGTCTAGCTTGGCAAGAGTATCAAGTGTGTGTGCATGAGTGTGTGAGTGGTTGAGTGGGGCCAGGAAGGTGGGGAGTAAGAAGGGAAGATTTACAGGGAGATAAGGCTATGGGCCACGACAAAGGAAAATGTATATTTTATTCAATTTGCCCTGACTTGGAGGGCCTATGTGATGAGATCCACATTCCGTATGTGAGTTTATGGACATCATTAAAATGCTGAATGTCTCAGGTCTCCCAACTGTTGAAGGGGGAAGATGCTAACACCTGCAATAAACACACTTCCCAGCAATGATTCCAAGTACGTACCAGGTCTTACCTAAAGCACTTTAGAATACCTTGGTAAAAAGTAATATGGAGTTTATAAATTGTTTTTTCCTATACCCTTAGCAGAAAAAAAAAGTCAGTTTTTACTGCAATATATACATTCCATTTCCTCTCTGTGATAATCAGCTAAAACTGATACATACTCGTAGAATGTTCTTCTTGATTCCCAAGACTGTGAGGTAATTTTATAAACAATATATGAATGAGTCTCTTTATCCAACTGTTCAAATATCCACCATTTAGCTGTGAAATGTAGCAACTCTCCAGGACCCCATGGCAGGAAATAAAATATTACTCTTCGGAACAGCATACAGTGCCATGTGCCCCATGATCTATCACTCAATAAATATTAATTGATGATGATGAAGCAGAATCACACAGACTAGTAGGAGTTCTGCAGAACTGTTCTCTTATTTATCCCACCTAGAGGCACATCTGCACAGAAATGCAGATTTTTTGCCTCACTCAAAATTGGTCCCCATGGGAAACATTTGCAGCCCGGCTAGATTAGAAACTAGTAAAAGGTCATTTTTATCTGGCAAGCATTTTGTAAACTACAAAGCGTCTTACTCTCTCTTTCTTTCTCACTCTTGCTCTCCCTATCTCGTGTGTGTGTGTGTGTGTGTGTGTGTGTTTTTATGTGCATATCACTTTCTGCAATGCTCGGTTTATTCTGATGTTCTTGGAAAGAGACAAGAGGCACTAAGTATGCAGCTATTTCTGTGTGGGACAGAGGACATAAGGGCCATATGAATTAAACTGACTGGAAAATATTTGGAAAATAAGACAGTAAAGTCAATTTCCCTTAGAGTGTGTAATTTGTTTTAAGTCAACTCAACTGAACCACTGACTTGTAGCCAGGGGAGAGGAGCAGAAGGGTAGGAAATGGACTAAGCTGGACATTCACCTGAGGTGAAACAGAACAGCGTGGAATTGGAAATCTTGATGTGCTGCCTTGCAGAGTGCTTGTTTGGATCAGAGCTGACAGTGTAAAACACCAAGGAGACGGCAGGTCCTACCCATCTGACACATATACCCTACAACTTTTGAAATCCACAGTCATGGGAGCAGCAAAAGGGGCAAGTGAGGTTTTATACACCATCCTGAGGTAGTATCTAGGGATGGATTCCTCTGTTTGGTTTAACCATTTTCCAATACAGCGGGCAAAACTCCAAAGCTTGTCTATAGAGGTAGAAAAACTGAAGACTGGATTCCAAGTCTGCTATTTATTGTGTAACCTTAGAGATGTTACTGGACCTCTCTGAGTCATCCTTAGAAATGAGAATAATAATTTATATATAGATTTCATAAATATTAAAGACTTAATAAATGTCTGGAATGGAAGAGGACCTATGAGGGAGAAGCAACACATATCTTCAGTCTAGTAATCTAAGAAACAAAAGGAACTGAGAACAGGCAAGATGTGAAGGGTTTTAGGTTTAATTGTATACCCTCCAAATCCATAAATATTAAAGTTATAACCTCCAGTACAGCAGAATAGGACTTTATTTGGAAATAGGGTCTTTACAGATGTAATTTGTTAAGATGAAGTCATTAGGGTGGGCCTTAATCTAATATGACTGGTGTCCTTATAAAAGGGGGAAATTTGGACACAGAGATACACAAAGACGGAAGATAATGTGAAGAGATATAGGGGGAAGATGGTCATCTACAAACCAAAGAGAGAGTCCTGGAATAGCTCCTCTCTCAGCTCTCGGAAGGGACCAACCCTGCTGACATCTTGATTTCAGACTTCTAGCCTCTAGAACAGTGAGACAATAAACTTCTGTTGTTTAAGCCACTCAGTATGTAGTATTTTGTTATGGCAGCCCTAGGAAACTAACACCCAGAACAAGGTACAGGTAAGTCTAACAAACCGTGTGATATATGTAGTTCTCTGTGAAATCCTTAGTGGTGAGCTCAAAGGGAATTCATGGGGTTCAAATGACTCTTCCCTAATTTTCTCAACTTATCACCCACCACACCTCCAAATGACCCTTGTTTCCCAAACCATAATGAAATTCTACAGCTGCCCAAAGGTATGCAATCCCTTACCTGAAACCCTTAAGGCTAGATGTGCTTTGGAATTCAGAAATTTTCAGATTTTATCAAAACATTATAGTGCATGTAGCATTTATCATGTAAAACTCCCAGTGGGATATGGTTATACACCCTATAAACAATATATTAATATTTCTGCAACTAAATATATAAATACTAACACGAATGGGGATAAACAAACTACATGTAGCCTCACATCACTTCAGGTCAGTTTTGTTGCCAAATGAATTAAAAACCTTCAGATTTTAAAGTTTTGGGGGTTTCAGAATGGCAGGTAAGGTACTGAGAACCTATACATATTTTTATTCCTCCATATCCCTGTATATTCTGTTTCCTTCACCAAGAATGTCCTGCTGGTACCCTCAACCCTATAAAATTCCTATGCCATGCTTATAACTCAGTTCAAAGAGCACCAGTCCCAAGAAACCTCCCCTCATTACTCAGGCAGTTGGGCACTTTCCCAACCTCCTTCCATGATATCTTCTAAATACATATCTCTAACTTGACAATACTTACATTGATGTGTACACATGCAAAAAGAACACCTTTCTCCAGGTCTTTAGAGATAATGAAGGTTAATGCTATATATCTTCATCTTAATGTAGCACCAAGGACTACTTGCTAGTAAAGTACTAAGTGTGCCAGAAGTTTCTAACACTTAGCATTTGAAAATGAAAATTAGTGTTTCTGAGAATGTACTTAGAATTCTGGTTCAGTTTTCTACTAAGAAGTCTGGCTGTCCTCCAATGCTGGTCAACATTGAAAAGCTCCTTCACTGCATACACATAAACCAATACATGGAATTTGGCATTTGGAGAAAAAGCCCTTTATTAGCAGTACATTATCAATACTATAAATTGGATGTAGCTTCCATTTGCTACAATTAGTAAGAAATTTCTATGAATTTAACTTCATCATGAATTTACTTTGGGTTACCTGCTTAATCCTTTAAGTATGAAGAAAGATGTATTTACATCAAAATTATTTGAGCCTATAGTTTTTACATTACTAGACTAGGTATTATGATTCAAATATTATCCATATATTTCACTAGCCATATATTTCACTAATCCTGAAGTAAATTCATCATAATCACGCTCTGAAATTTTCCACCACTGGAAAGAGGAAGAAGGGTGGAATTGGTGAGCCATGGAATCTTCAGCCCCTCCCAAGTGGGCTGTGTTCAAAAAGTCTGAGAACCACTGCCTTAAGGTAAGTTACTATACTTTTATTTAACCTCCGTATTCTCACTGCTTACCATGGCGTGGGCATTTAATAAAAGACTCAACTGATTGAATAAATGAATGCTTTAAAAACCAAAAAGGGTCACAAAAAATGTACAGGATTTAGCTCACAACCCCCTCCAGGTATTGCAGTGATACACTGGGTTAAGATTATTATATGATTCCTGTGCTTCTTAAAATACAGAGGAAATTGTAATGTTCTCTTGGCTTCCCTTTAATGCTATATTTGGAGAGGAGCCATGGCAATCCCTCTGGTTCCTTCCTGTCATCTCCTTCAGAAGCACCAACTCATTTGGGCACTCGCGGGGGGCAGGGGGGGCTAGTTTGGCAGCTGTCAAGCTCTGGATTATGCATCTTGAGCCCTGGCATCTGCAGCTGTAGTGAGACTCATCTCTAGCATCTGCCCTGGCTGGGCTCCAAAGGCCAGAGCTGCCAGGGCAGGGTCACCCATTCCTGGGCTGTCAGATCTTCCTGGTGGCTACTTTCTTTCAGTCAACCTTGATAAAAGGAAGTATGCCTTCAATTCAGTCCCTTGGCCCATGTCTTATTGAAGCTGCCTGCACTAGACTGAAATTGTGCCAGAATCTTCAGCAGGGTCTACAAACCTGCTGTGTGAGGATTTGAAGCTAAGAATCTAATTCAACACCAGAACAGAAATAACTGTTATTAGCTGTATTATGTTGGTGCCAGTGGCAAACAGCCCACAAGTTCTCTGGGGCCAAGAGAGTCAGATAGAGATGGAAAGGTCTTCCTCAAATCCTTTGGGTACATTGTGCGGCATCCCTTTTTCCCCCTACTATTAGCCTGTTCTTCTCCAATCTCTGTAAAGTGAAGGAGACATTTCAAGGTCTCTGGTTGAGTGAGTGATCAGTCTACCCTGCACACAGTGGCCTCACATCTGAGAGAAGGGGCAGGGTGCCAGAGGCCATTAGACCCAAGGCCACTTGCAGCAGAAATCTGAAATCAAAGGCCAGGACAATATTCATAGGCAGGACAGTTTCCACACTTAGAAAGGAAATGCAAAATTGTGGCTGGCAGACTCTGACATAAGAGTAATGGGCCCTAAGGAAAGGGAGATAAACCCTGTAGGGATTAACTTAGAAAGTCACCAACACAAAGCCTGATAAAATAGCAAAGATTCATAAAAGAGGTATTCATAATGCCCCATTTCACCTGTTATCTTTAAGGGTTAGAACGATTGCTTAAAGCTGTACACAATGCATTATTTCTTCAGAGCGTTTGTCTGTAATTGTAAATCAAGTCTGATTTATTTTTTGGATTCCAGTTAAAGCCAACTCTGTTGTTCTACTTAAAATAAGGTTTGTTTGGGGCTTCCCTGGTGGCGCAGTGGTTGAGAGTCCGCCTGACAATTCAGGGGACACGGGCTCGTGCCCCGGTCCGGGAAGATCCCACATGCCGCGGAGCGGCTGGGCCCGTGAGCCATGGCCACTGAGCCTGCATGTCCGGAGCCTGTGCTCCGCAACGGGAGAGGCCACAGCAGTGAGAGGCCCACGTACCACAAAAAAAATAAAATAAGATAAGGTTTGTTTGCAAAGTTGAGAACAGCTACTGCAGCCTCTCCTTTATTGATCCAAGGTCAAGGAAGCAAAGATCAGATCAGTACCAGCATACTACAGGTATTTATTTTCCAAGATCCCATGACAAAATAAATGGAATCTTCCAGTGAAAGGGTTCAGAAGTTCAAACTTAAATGAATTGAAGCCAGAAGGCAAGTGTTTATTGAGAGAGACTATAGCTCCAGCTAGGAGTAACAGGTATCCTAAATTTATACTAGTTCCTCACTTTGACCCTGTAACAGAATATTTAAAATAAATATTAATGGTGGGTATATATAAATACATACACATATAAACATATGCCTATATAAGAATCTTTTAAAGTTATATATCCCTATATTTTATGAGTATATGTTTATATAATTACCCAAAAAGAAGCAGGCTTTCGATGCTTTTATTCCCATACTTCTCACCCTACCTACAATGAAAATTTAATATTTCTTCAATCATGAAACTTCAAAAACATTCAAAATACTATGCCTTTCCCTGTAACCCTATATTTTAATGGGGCTAATGTTGGAATTGTATGTGCAGAATATGTGGAAAAAATAACCCTGGATTTATGTCCCAATTCTACTATAGACAAATGTCTCAAACTCTCAGAGCCTCAGTTTTGTCACCTGTGAGATGAGAATGATAATTACCTCAACAGAGTAATTGTGATGATTATATGAAATAATATTTATGAAAGTATTTCACTTAATATTTGTGTACAATGACAGACACTAGCAGTTACTAATAAGACTATGATTATATTCATCACTGACTTATAAGCAGTCATTTCAGGGGCATAAGTAGGCAAAATGTCAAGTTTATGTTTCTTGGCTCCCCAGACTACCTTTATGTCACACCTGGCTTTCCGCCCCACTTGGCCTTTTGCTGGGTTTCCTTGTTTATAAACGTCGTTCCCAGCTATATGCAGGAGCGCTGCTTAGAGTAGTGCCCAGCACACAGTCAGACTATCAGGGTCTGTAGTAAGCACCCTAATGTTTGAGATCAGCTCAGATTCTGAAACAGTAAGCATCTAAATGGAACCCTTCAATGCAAGATTTATAACTATGGATTTTTCACTAACTCCTTTCCTGATGAAGTTTAAAAGACCTGTCATTAAGCAGATGCTTTCAGAAGAAATAATCATTGCTAATTCTCAGCTACATGATAAAATGTCATCCCCCATACTTCCTGTCCATCACCACACAAAGGCATTGATGAGACGTCCCCACATTGGTTTCACTTTTGTTGGAACATGTGTTAACTATCTTACTGGTATTAGTGAAGCTCACAAACAATGAAACTCACGTCACATTGAGGAGACATATCATTGCCCAACTTTCCCAGTCCCCTTTTACTAACTCTTTTCTCCCTCAAATGAAACACAAGCTTCTACCCAGAGCAGACCCTTAAAAGCTCCCTTACAAACCCCACAAGGAGGAAATGTAGAGGGAATATAATAGGGAAAATCAGACCCATCACCAGTTTCCTAAAGGTGATTCTAATTACTACAGACCCTAGGTAAAGGAAAATGTTTGTCCTCAGAGATAGAAAAGAGAAAAAGAGAAAAGAAGAGAGAAAAAGACACTCCACATATGATACACTGTCTATGACAGGGCACAGGTTGACACTGTCTTTGGAAAATGAAAGTGCTCCTCCAAAGCAAAGTGTTTATCCTAGACACCACAACATATTTATTAATGTGGAATTAAGCTACTCAAATTATACAAAATGCCTTCCAAAATTAATTCCATCTTGCAATATTAAATCAGCATGACTTGGATTTTTCAATAACCTTGTGGAATCAACATTTTAATTTTTAAATAATATATGTGAGTAGGTTTTGTAGTTCTTTCCAGGCTGGTAAACAGTGGACTCCACAGTCATGCACTAATGGATAATATCATTTAATAAAGATATCAAAATTATGCAGTGTTGGAATTTTTGCTCCATGGTGCTTCATGCCTATTTCAGGCAAATCTGATTCTAAAACAAGGAAATACCCACAAAAATTGAGTTGTTTTTTATAGATATCATTTGTTGGGATTGTGTTACAAGACATTGTTTTGTAAAAATCAGCTTTCTCTTTTGCCACAGACCCAGTCCCGTTATCCCCCACCTCCCAAATGATAGTGGGAATGTTATTAACAGCCTCAGATTGATTCCTCTCCTTTTAGAAGACCCTGCCTTCCCCCTTCCATGGAGATTTGAGAACCAATGAAAAACCTACAAATCACTGTACTATATATTTATTTACACAATGTACATTGATTGACACTATACAGCACATGGGGCCAGACACTGGGCTTAGAAAGAGAAAAAATTGGAGCCTCTGCCCTGCAGTATTCACATTCTAGACAGTAGACATTTAGAAGACAGGTGTTGAACAAATACGAGATCACATAATTGTATTATGTGATTGTTCATCACATAAGTGACAAACAATTTCTTTTGGTCCTTTTGGTACTTTTCATACTTTATCCACAGTGCTCATCCAATGATGGAGAAATACTTACATTCTCTCTCACCATGTTGAGCTAGGTGGGGACTCTTTAACAAATAAGTATAGCCCTCAGTGAATGAATGCTTACCAAAATAGACTGAACGTTTGTGCTCCCTCAAAATTCATATGTTGAAACCTAGTCCACAATGTGAGAGTATTTGGAGGTGGGGCTTTGGGGAGGTGATTAGGTCATAAGGGTGGAGTCCTCATGAATGGGGTTAGTGCCCTTATAAAGAGACCCCAGAGAGCTCCCTCACCCCTTCCACCATGTGAGGACACAGCAAGAAGATGGCCATCTATGAACCAGGAAGTGGGCCCTGATCAGACATCAAATCTGCCATTGCCTTGATCTTGGACTTCCCCAGACTCCAGAACTGTAAGAAACAAATTTCTGTTGTTTATATGCCACCCAGTCTGTGGTATTTTGTTATAGCAGCCCAAACGGACTAAGACACTTATGTGACAGGTACTGTTCAAAGCATTTTGTAGATATTTGCTTCATTTAATTCTGGCAATTAGTCTATGATGGAGGTAATATTATTATCATTTCTATTTTATAGACGAGAATAGCAAAGCTTATGTAACTCAAAATGGCAATGCCACACAATTAAATGCTAACAATTAAAATTAAAGCTATCAAAATGTTAACCTAAGTCAGACAACAAAGAACCACTAACTCCTTGTGCCCTTAGCAATCTAAGTTTGTTAACTGAAAACATCTAGATTTTCTCTTGGGCTGAAATACACTTGTAAATATGAAAGTATTCATCTAATTATAGTTTTGCTTCACAGGTAGACAACTAAATTTATAACAAAAAAAAAACTAAGTCACAATTATCTGAGTAGTGTTCCACTGAAAATATGTCAGCCATGATTTAATAATTATATGCTGGGAACTGTCTAAAGTTGAAATCAGAAACATCGGATGGGCATCAGGTTGACTAGTAATATAAGATCCACTTAAATCAGCTTGGCAAAGCACAAACATTCTTTTCAAAGGATGTTCCTGATTTCATCATTAATCAGCTTATTCTCCTTTTTCCCTATTGACTAGCCATCTACTTCAACAGACCACTCTGGCTGTTTCCAGAGCTTTCTCATTCAGCCTTTAAATTAGCTAACTGTCCAGCCACAAGGTAGGTATGCCAAACAAATCATGAGGCAGGAGGCACTGAGGAAAGACTGCTTATTTTCCTCCTCTTGTGAGGAGGGGAGAAGTGACAAATGCTTGTGGGTTGGTAAACTGTACTAATTTACAAGCCTGTTGTTATCTTTCTAATGTAATACTCCCTAGAGGAGCTCTGAGGAGTGATCTAGTTGAAGCTTTCAGTTTCAATCAATAAACTTGGAAGATTTTGAAACATGGGCTCCTATTTAATACAGTAAAATCCTACATTTATACCATGGGGGGGAAGGATTAATTTTATAATTTTGATGTATAAGTTAATGAAATTAAAACATGAATTAATATAGTGCTTGCCATGTTTTATGAGCAAAACAATAGTAATAACCAACATATTTATACCTCATTACAGCTCAAGATATCCACTAAGATGCCTTGAAGGCATCTTAAAATCATCACCATCATCATCATGGCTACCATTCATTGACCGTCAGACACAGTTCTGAGTGCTTTACATATGCTCAAGATCTCCCCCTTCACCTTCAAATTCTTTGTCCTTATAATGTTTCACATCCTAGTGAATGAACCACCACAATTTGATTATGCAAGTCATAAATCTGAGTCATCCAGACACCACCCTCTCCACACCTTCCAAATATAATCCATAGCCAAATCCAATCAATCTAATACCCTATATCTATTTCTAATACACCAGCATCTCTCTAGGTCTACCACAGACACCTTAACCCAAGTCTCTCACCTAAACTGTTGCAATAGCTTCCAAACTGGCCTTCTGGTATTCTCTGCCCTCCCTCCACTCCCCGTTAATCTTCCCAGAGCAGTCACTGGAAATGCAAATCTGGTCACATCACACACACCTGCCCATGCACTTAACATCCTTCAAGGATTAGGCCCTGAACCATTACATGGGCTGCAACGCATTGCGGGGTCTGGGGCCTGCTCCTCCCTCAAGCAATCACAGCATTTGTTCACATCCTTCAAATGTACCGTGTACCATCTACCACATTGTCCCCCATTTCTTCCATCTGGAATGCTAGCACCACCATCCCCTTGCTTAGTTAATGTCAATTCATCTGTCAGCTCTCATCTCAAGCATTACCTCCTTGGGTAAAACTTTCCTGCCTTTCTTGCACAGACTTCTCACTCCCCACTCAACTCAAATTTCTCCATTCTATGCCCTCATAGGACCATACTCATTTTCCCTACTATCTGTTCAGGGAGATCAGGGATGGTGTCTATATTACTCACTAATGTCTCTTCACTTCCTAGATCAGTAATTAAGTAACCAAAGCAAGTATTCATTAATTAAATAATTTAATATACTTACAAATTACACTCCAATTACTTTTCCCATTTAATCTTCACAAGAGCCCTATAGAAGAGATATTAAATAATATTATCCCCATTTTTATAAATGAGGTGATCAAGACTCAGAAAGGCCATGTCCCTTGCCCTAGGTCTCAGGCCAATGGGTGATGAAGCCAAAGCTCAAACTTGGGTCTTTTGACTTTCTGGTTCTCCCAAAACACTTTGCTGCCTTGCAGATAAGAAATTGTACTGTACATTGTCACCAATTGGCATAATGGACTGGGTGATAGATCAACTCACACAAAGGAAAAAGAGGTAACAGTCATTATAAGAATTGTACAACTCAGCAAATGTGCTAAAAATATAAGCTTGTCCACTAAGGTAGGTGAAGCTTATAGCATGTAAATTATACTTTGATAAAATTGTTTTTGAAAATCACCACAACTCTTAAGTGATATTTTGGAGTTCAACCCAGAAAGTACCTTAAAAATTGTTAAATACTTGAACACCTTCTCTAGAGACAAATTTAGTGCTTCTTAAAGTCATGTCCTCACACCACATGCATAGAACCACACTGGATGCTATAAAAGTGCAGGTGCCTAGGCCCACTTCCAGAACACCCTCATCAAAAGGGTTGGGGATGAGATCCCAGAAACCTACATTCTTAATTTGCATGGGAAAGTGGTTCATATGCACATCAAAGTTGAGAAACAGTGATCTGTGCGCAGCTGGACTGCTTGTAAAAGGCAAGTGCCCTCAAGGAGAAGGCTAATCACCTGGTTAAGACCTTGTGCGGAAACACCTGCATGCTCTTCAAAATTAATTTTCTAGCAGACAATGAGATTTCTAATAATTGAGAAAAAAAATTGTCTTACACAGTTATGCAACTAACAGCTATTGAATGTTTAGTGTATGCAAAACTTTAGTGCAAACAGAAATCTTCAGAAAGTCACATGGAAACCTAATGGGCACAAAAAAGTGCAAGTTTTACAAAGTTTTATGAAACTTATCTAATAATATATAGGATAATATATCTCTATAGTTTGTTAATATGAAAAATATGGTTTAAAAACTATTTTTCTTACATGGCTTCCACCAGAAATCTCTGCTGAGTGGCTCAGGAATCCAATCTGCAATGTTGAGTTCTATTACTTCTTCCTAGATACAGGTATTCTAGTGGTGTATTGCTTATAAATGACTGTTTTGGCCACTCAGGTCACTCTGGGGCTAATTACAAACAATAAGGACCTAGAACTGGAGAGGAGGCTGAGTCAAGCCTTCAAGAATCAAGCAGGTTGTCAGCACTGAAAATAAGCCCAGGTCACTAGGAAAGTTTTAAAGATCAAGTTGGAGGTGTAAATGAGGTTAGGAATTAGAAACAGGTAGAAAAGGGCATGTATAAACAGAAGAACAGCCAGCAGAGGCTCAGAGGCCCAGCATTCTGTTGATAAGCAGGAAAACTTGGATTCATAAATGCAGAGCAAAACCAAAAATCTAATCCAAAATGACATAAAATTGAAAGTTAAAAAAGTTTGTAAACTTTTACTATGTTCAGGGTACCATGTGACAGAAAGTCCTTGACCCTTTCAGGGCTGTGTAGGCTAACAGGACATGTAAACAGATGAACCCCAGAACCAGTGATTTCCTTGATACACCTTGCTCTCCATTCATTTACTATTAATCTTGAGACAGGAACATGTCCCAGCAATGACTAAGAGACAGAAACTGCAACTGAATGGCTACAGCCTCTGTGATGCTGCCATCACTGGACATACTTGTGTTTCCTGTTCTACATCCTCTCAAAGTAAATTTGATGCCAAGTAAGTCTAATTGAGTCTTGTGAGCCTGACTGAAAACCAGACCTTGAAACCTGTATTGATGACTTCTTGGATTTCAAGAAATACAATCAATCTGTTAGGTAGACACATACATACATGCATACATACATACATACATACATACATGCATACATAGCTGGATGAATGATAGGTAGGTGGGTAGATAGAGAGAGAGAGAGAGAGAGAGAGAGAGATAAAAGAAAGAAAAGTTAGTAAAATATTGCCCTGCCTTCAAGGAACTTGTGATCTAACAATAGGGTAGAAGTCAAGAACAATATTGCTATCCTAAAAAGCTATATGAGAAAAACATAGCACCCTGGAGCTTAAAAGGAGAAAAAGATTATTTGAAAATAGGAAAAGCTTTGTGGAAGGATTTGTTTCTGAGATGAGGTGGAATTGGACACATGCCACTGGGGAGAAAAGCTTCCAGCAAAATGCATGCCTGAAACAAAGGATGGTGGCAGGAAAAAAAGTTGGAGGAACACTGAATATTCACTTCAGCTAGGCAGGCAGATCAGTGCTAGTAGAAGTGAGGAGAGTTAGGGCTGGAAAGCCATTAAGTCAGGATTATGACATAGGGGGCTCTGGAGTCTGAACTGAGGGAATGTGCTTTAATAGGGTAGAGCCTGAGGCACCACTGGAGATTATGGAGGAGGGTGGTGATATGACCGGAGCTGCTCTTCATGAAGGCTAACACAGTGATGGTGTTCAAGGTGAACCAGACCTCTCATTGGCAACAGATGTACTGGTAGGCAGGCCATGTTCACAGTAAAGTAAGAGGTACTATGGGTCTGTACTAGTGTAGTAAGATGGAAAGCAGAAAAGAGATATAGAAATGTATAGATATAGAGAATCCACAGACTGCCTCTTCACATTGTCTCCTTCATATACAACAGGAAATGTTAAAAGGGAGTAAGGGAGTAGATTTGTGGTTTGATTTGGATCTACACAATTTTAGAAAAAATTGGAGAAACATGGAAAACAAACAGGAGAACAGTAACAACTTTGTGCTAAAGTTTAAGGATTTTATGTAATGACATTATATCATCAAATTGGACGATAGTGAGGCTTGCACGTGAAGCCATGAGATAATGCTGACTGTGCATCACAGGTGAGAAAGTAACACAGAGGCTTCGTAGGGGAGTAATTTAGAGTAAGTGCCAGAGCCAAACTACAAGGGTTCAAATCTTGGCTTTGTCACTTACTACCCATGCGACCCTCCTTGGGCAAGTTGTTTTACCTTTCTGTGTCTCAGTTTCTACCTCTGTAAAATGGGGATAATAGTAGTACCTAGTTCACAGAACTATTGAAAGGTGTTCCAATTATCAATTTATTTCCTCAAAGCTCCAAATTCAACCTTCGTTGCCTGCTCTGCACAAATGGAGATGGGCCCTTTAAACATTTCTCCTTTGCCAGCTGGCATGGTGCTACGCACCGTCGTTAAAGAGCAACGGAGAGACAGTGGAGGAGGAAGGGGCTTCCCTCCCAGTGCCAGCTTGTCTCATTCAGCAGGCTCCCACAGCCTGCAGTCTTCCCAGTACTAGGCTTTTGTAGGGAATGAGTCTTCCAGCACCCAGCTTCTGCAGTGTGCGGCAGCCAGCAGAACCGGCACCCCAGAGGATGAGTTCTGAGCAGGTTCCACCTGTGGAGCACTCTGGAATTTCCTCTGCTACCCGGTGTGCCATGGCCACACCCTCTTCAATGGGGTCTGAATCTTAATTACGGGTAGGGGGATCCATTTTCAGGTTTATTTCTACCTTGAGAGCTCTGTCTTAGCCTGAGGGTAGTGGCAGTTCCTGTATTTGCTAATCCTATATTTTTTACAGTTCTCTTCACTTCTTACTAGCCAATTACTTCAATCCCTTGTTATGCTTATTAATGCTTTATATTTTACTTGCACTATTCAAATTACTGTGTGGTTTCTGTTTCCTGGTGGAGCCCTGACTGATGTAGGGGGATTAATAAAATCCTATTTGTTAAGTATAAAACAGTGCCTTGTACATAATAAGCACTTTTAAAGTGTTTGTTACATTAATCCTTTAATATGAGGGCCAGGAAAGAAAGGAATAAGTATAGTTTTAGATCTAGCGTCATGTAAGTGTCCCCTCGGACCTGGTATCCTTGGGAAAAGAAAAACTATTTGCTTTCCTTCTATTTTACTTAGAGCTTTTGCCATTAAATATGTTTAGTGCAATAAAACCTATTGCCTGTCATACTAGGTAAAAGCTAGGCATTTACATTAAATAAGTGATGTTAAAAACAAGTACATAGTGAAAGCATATATATTTTAGTGTTTTAATTGGTGGGCAATGTTAACAGTGGCTGAATGATAAATTAAACTTAAGTTTACTAACATCTCCCTATTTTGTAAAAATCATTTCTATTTAAATGGCTTCCCATATAACAAGATTAACATGTCTAATAGATTATACTTTTTAATGCACTTTCCTACATATCTTTTTTAAATGTTATATTCATAATGATCCCATAAAGTATTTAGGGAAGATATTATCCTATAATTTCTGAGATAGGGAAACAGAAGCTAGAAGTCAAATGACTTACCTACAATCCTGCAGTGCAATTAGTGACAGATGTAGGAACAGATCCCAAATCTCCCAGTTTCCAGACAAATGTTTTTTTTTATCCCCTCCACCGTATTAACTCCCAACAATGATGATTAAGACTGATCCAATCTCAAATGACATCTTGAGTTAATTTTTTCTCTAAATGTGAAACATGGCAAGACAAATTTAAAGATGCACACAGGCCAACTTGAGGGGTATATAGGCCTTGGGCCTTACCCTCTGATTCCTGTCTCCACCACTGGTGTCCACAACCTTGGAAGGACCTTGTATATGTCCCTTTAGAGCTACCTTATCTCTGTGATGGGAGCTCTGAGAGATCTCAGCTTGCTGCTCTGACTGTGACCTAGGGTCAGTCACACAGCCCTTCTGGTTCTCAGTTTCTTCATCTCTAAAATGTTAATCGTGTATCAGGTCATCTATGAGCTTTCTTCCTCCTCTAAACCTCTAGGATCCTAAAACCTCTAAGCCACCCACAACCTTATTTTCTTCATCTATAAAATGTACAATTGAACTGGATGTTACATTAAATTCCTACCAGTGCCCAAGTACTTTGATTCTAATATTTGAAATACAACTCCAGAGTTTCAAGACTGTTTTAATGTGTCATTTGGGAATCACTGTATAATTTTTTTCCATCTGCTAGATATCCTAATTCCAAGGGTTTAAAAGGGCCCAGAAATCTAGGTTCTAGAAGGTCCTAGGTGCCAGGGACTGCATGGCTGGGTATGATCATCACTGCTCCCAGGCACTCAGGCTCCTTGTTTCACAGTCGTATCTTATATAACACAACTCCTAAAAGCTTCCGGAAACTGATCATTTGCCATTTCATTACTCGATAACAAATTACAGTTTCTCGTTTTTGCATTCTGCACATGAAAAGCCCAACTTCAGTTCAATGGTGAGAACTGATAGCCACATTATATTATGAAATTTAGAAATGACAGATCCTTAGTCCTTGAAAGAGCCAGATGACAAAAATCATATTTGTGATAGCTGACAGATTTTTCAAAGCTCTAAAAGCAAAAACCGAAAACATGCTGAAGATCCCAACTCAAAAACAAGTTTCATTAAAGGATTTAATAAGACAGTTTCCATGATCCCAGGCCAGATCTTTCAAGATTAGGGTTACAGAGACCTCATCTATGGCATTTATCTTTGAACATTATGTTTCATTGGAAACTTCTTAGAGCTAAGATTATAAAGACTAGTAATCAAATTCAGACTCTGTAAGTACAAGCTAGGAGACCACCACCTACTTGCTTAACCTTTGGTCATATGCCTGAAAAATGAAGAGGTCCAAGCGGAGAAAGTCTGCATTAAAATTGTATGATTCTGTGAAAGGTGAGGCTAAGAAAGTAAACTATGTTTGTATTTCGCTATCAAGATTACAGATAATGCACCAGCTGGTTCCAATGGTTACAGACAGTGTTACTACCATTCTAGTTAAGAAACAAGTTCCTTTCAAAAATTCTATATTACAACAGCAGGCAAAACTGAGCAGTCTAGACTATACTGTGCCCTTCACAAAAGAGGAGGCTTGTGTTTGAAAATAATAATAGCAAACACTTACATGTCAGGCACTGTTATAAACTCCAAAACCCAGCAATTCATTTACTCCTTACAACAGCCAAATAACGCAGCTACCATGACTGGAGCCAACCTGCCCCAGGCCACACAGCTAGGAAATGCCAGGCCGGGATTCAAATTCAAGCAGTCAGATCCTAAAGATCTGTGTATGATACCCTGCCTCTTCCCAGTTCAACACACTTAAAACCTTCCCAGTCAGGATCTACGAATCAATCAGTCATCAGTTTTCAAGAGAAACCATAAATAAAGAAATTCAAATGCTTTATTCAATGCTGTTACCATCAGGGGCTATTTGACAGATGGGATTTGATGCTGTTGAAGAGAAACTGAGATTTAAAATGCAAGAATGACCATTGCTTAAGTCCTCATTTCCAGAACACTGAGCTTTCTGTCATCTGAGCCTTCTGCTATCTTTTTAAGTCCATGCACACCCAGACACCAAAAAAAGCCTTGCCTTGTTTTGACCCATTTTGGTTGCAGAATCTTGACCCTGATGATCAGGAAACTTCTGCCAGTGCGAGTCTGCACATAACAATGCCTGGATACAGTATTTTAACTCACAAATATATAAAAATGACAGAAAGATTTGTTCAGAATGTTGGAACCCACATTCTATGAAAACATTATTCATTTTATTTTATAGTTCACTAACTTCACGCAAAGCAAACTGTAAAGGACATGAAGAGAGTTTTCTCTCCATCTGTGGTTCTTCCTCGTGAGAGAAGTGGAGATCACCTGTAACAAAGAAGACTACAGAATGAGTCTCTTTGCTGGTCCAGCCCTTCCCTCTCCTGTGAATGAAGTCCGGGGTGGTGTGGAAGCCATGCCTAGGCCAGCCGTACAGGCCCACAGTCACAAATGTTCAACTATGGCATGGAGAGTAAAGACCCCCAAAATAGACAGACCTTTGAGGCCTGACTGGGCCTTGCCCCAGCCCAGTAGTATAAGGAGCCCAGCTTTTGCTGTTCTGACCTAGTTTTTCACCAGGCATTAGTATCAATCACAGAACTTGGGGGCATCTGTCTCTGTGCAGACCTAAGAGGCACTGGGCAGGTACTGTACTCACTCACTCATTTATACCCCTATCTTTGCACTGCTTCTTTTAGTAGATCAATAGTAAACCAAACTGTAAGTAACTTAAGCCAAATCCAAGTCTCATTCTTGCTGACCTTCAAAACAGGCCTTTGTGGGCTTGTGAAGCTCAGCTGAGATCTCTGCTGTTTGCATCAAGGGCCCTTATTACCAAGTCTTGGTCTTTGCCTGAGCACTTGCTGAAAGTACAGTCTTGGAGCACTGGCTGTTTGCTGTGAATCTAGGGAGTGGCTGTAGAAGACTGTCCTGGCTGGGGGTCTCCTGGTCTTTCTGTCTGAGTGGTCTCATCTAGAAGGAAAATTCTTACGCTCAAACAACTTGTTCTTTTTTGTAGTGGTGATGAGAGGGTTTTAAAGCCCCTTCCATACAAATGGTCTCTTCCTACTTGATGTAGGAACTGAAAAAGAATCCTCCACTGGCACAGCAGCTCAAAGATACTTCCTATCTCACACCATTAATCATCACCCCAGCACCTGGAGCAGAGTTTCCCACTAGCATTACTGCCTCTTCTCATCTTGTCTGATATGAGGTTTACATTATGTAGAATCTGTTCACTTCATGCTAAATATTCCCAAGTCCAAACTGCTGGAATGCCAACTGCCAAACTTTATACTCTCGTGTTAAACAAATATATACCATCTGATCACAGATGAAATCCCAAATTCTCAGTGAAGCCACCCACACACAAGCATTATCTACCTGACCCTAACCTAGACTCTATTTGTTCATACAACTCTTTTGACTGACATCACGGTCAAAAGAGTCAAAGACCCTTTCCTGGGTCTACATCTTATTGCTCTATCTAACTAAGCTCTGAGAATGACTTGGAGCAGTATCACATTTGATCTCTTCCCCTAGGACTTGGCACATAATAGCTCCTCAGAATAGTATGATCATTGACTGCTAGCAATACTGAAGTTCATGACACAAAATTATCAGTATCTAAAAAGGCAAAAATTTCATTGTGTCTAATTCCCCAAAAGAACTGAAAAAGAGATTGTTCCAATAAGAACAAGCAAAGTGAGAGACTACTTTCAACTTGGAAAGGATTTTCCACAAATGGAAATTTCAAAAACAGTCAGTATTATCCTTAAATTGCTTTTGGTTTGCAAATGTTATTAAACTCACCCAAGGTTGGGTCTATATGATAGGCAGAAACATTTTCGAAAGTGAGGGGAAAAAGCAAGGATATTGATAAACCAGTAGTCATTAAATTACTCTAAATATCCAATCTCAGCCTTGACAAAATCCATCAACTCTATTTTTTCTCACTGAAATTAAAGTATTTAGCCATAATTTGACCAATTTCTCCCCCTCATTTGGCTCTTCTGCTTGATAACTTATTAGTTAGTGGTAGGAGCTGGTTGACAGGTATGATAATGAAAGCTAAATGATCAGCAAACCCCATGGATATCACTTTCAAAATGAAACTGATGTCCATGTAAATAAGGTACTTCTAATAATAACCTGCATATGTACAGTGCTTCATGGTTTAAAAAGCCTTTTCAAATACCTTAGCTCATTTGATGCAATATTTTCACAAAATAAGAAGAGAAGGGATGATTATCTCCTACAGAAGAGGAAATGTCAGCTGTAATGTTACTGCTGTAAGGAAACAGGTTAAATCTTTTGTTATTTACATATCTCCTTTACATATATTGAGAGAGGCATTGGTCATTAAATAGATTTATTTGAGCATGGTGGGAGGGCACTACATTTTTCTTGCGCTACTGTCAGACATTGTTCTACAAGTGTTCTCAAGGCTTAGCCTGAAACATAATCACCTGAAGGGCTTGAGATTGCTGAACCCCATTGCCCAGAGTTTCTGAGTCAGTAGGCTGAGGAGGAGGGTTGTATTTCTAACATGTTCTCAGGCAACACTGATGTGGAGGATCTGGTGAACCACACGTTGAGAACCACTTGTCAGGTACTCAAGACACAATTCTCTTTCATCTCCCCATGACCCTAAATGAAAACTTGAACAAGTCAAAAGGCTTTTCTGCTCTCTGTTGGGTTCTTTTAAATTGCAAATACAATTGCTCTAAATTATAAACAATCTTAATTCAGAAAGTAGAATGTCTAGTCTATCATATTAATCAAAATTCTGAACTTAATTTAATATTAAAACATCTCCCCTCTTCCTCTTCAGGCTCTCTCAGGCTGGAAGACAGCAGAGTGGGAAAGAGGGGCATGGCTAGTTTGGGGATTTCTCTGTCCTGTGCTCCCCACCACGTATACCAGCTCCTCTGTGGTTATTGAAGGGTATCTCATGGAAGTAGAGAAAAGAGAGACAAAGGGTGAAGAGAGACAAAGGGTGGAGAAAGACCTTACAAGAACTGGTACTGCTGTAACAGCCTTCACATGATCTTGGTCAGGAAGAGTTTGAAGCTGACTCTGTAGTGGGTGCTCTAATGGGTTACTGGGAGAATCTCAAGGCTGCAAGTTATCTGATATATTTCTATTCTAACTAACTGCCACCTACTCCTTCCTCAGCCTCTAGAAATCTAATGTTTGGGGTTTTTTTTTAATATTTTATTTATTTATTTGGCTGTGCTGGGTCTTAGTTGCGGCATGCAAACTCTTAGTTGCAGCATGTGGGATCTAGCTCCCTGACCAGGGATGGAACCTGGGCCCCCTGCATTGGAAGTGTGGAGTCTTAGCCACTGGACCGACCACCAGAAAAGTCCCTAGAAATCTAGTGTTGACCCTCTAGATTCTTGCCTCAGGACCCCTTGGTCCCTTCAGGAGGCCTTATTGGAGAGACACACGATCACCCATGTTAGCTCTCTGTCTCATGGTTCACCAGAAACAACACCACAAACGCTGCCTAACAAATTCCAGGAATACACACCAACCCCATGGCAGCCATAGGCCATGCTACCATCCTCATGCATGTGTAAGCCCTGGTCCTCTAGGTCTTTTCCCAAATGCAAGGGCTGCACTTCAGGTTTTCCAAGTAGACTTACGGAAATCTCTTTCACCAAGCTTGAAGCAAAGGAGATAATATGCACCCCACATCCCTGGGGTAAGGGAGGGTACAGATCCACAATACACCATACCTCTCTTCAATTACATCTCTTCACAAATCTTGGCTCCTCTTCCTTCTCCCTAGACCCTTTCATATTTTCAGAGTGTGACAAAGGCTAGAAAAGTAGGGAATTTGTTCCTGATTATTGCTTCTATGAATTCAACCTAGGTAAAATGAGCTTTGGAATTTTTTATCCATTATATTGTTTTGTGTAATGGTTAATGTTATGTGTCAACTTGGCTAGATTATGATGTCCAATTGTTTGGTTAGACATCAGTCTCAATGTTGTTGTGGAGATACATTTTGGATATGACTGACATTTCTATCAGTAGACTTTGAATAAAGAAGATCACTCTCATAATGTGGGTAGGCCTCATCTAATCAGTTGAAAAGCTTAAGGGAAAGACTAAGGTTTCCAGAGAAGGA
Organism: Kogia breviceps; assembly: GCF_026419965.1. Taxonomy (NCBI): domain Eukaryota; kingdom Metazoa; phylum Chordata; class Mammalia; order Artiodactyla; family Physeteridae; genus Kogia; species Kogia breviceps. The sequence goes on along the minus strand of NC_081318.1, from coordinate 62,502,502 downwards.
AGGAATTCTGCCTCCAGACTGCCTGTGGACTCAAGACTGCACCATCAACCCTTGCATGAAATTCTAGCCTGGTGGCCTAACCTGCAAACTTCAGACTTGCCAGTCCCCACAACCATGTGAGCCAATTCCTTAAAATAAATATATCTGTAAGCCAATCTCGATAGATATGGATAGATAGATACATAGATCGATGATAGATACATAGATAGATAAATATTCGATTGGTTCTGTTTCTCTGGAGAACCCTGAAAAATGCATGATGTCTACTTGAGACTTCTATTTTAACATCCCTTTTTAAACGTCACAAAAATCTATACTATCCCCATTTTACATATGAGGAAATAAAGTGCACACTTAACCAAGGAGACAGCTTTCAGTGAAGGTATGGTCAGGATGTGGCCCTGAGATTTGAACAGGTCTCTCTGATTCCAAGGACCATATTCTCACCACCACAAAGTATTACCATGTGCCCATAAAAGCTGAATCACTAAATCAGTTGCATCTCATATGTAGATTCACCCATGAAATTATGTACGCCTAGAACAAGAACAGTTAATTCAGTGATTTAAGCTCAAGATAATTCTGTCGACTTGATTGAACCGGCACTTCTCAAAGATCACCATTTAGATGACTGACTGCATTTTATTTGCCTTGTCAAGGTATTTGGGGAGGAAATATACTTGTAACAACAGGAAAAAAAAATTCAAAGCGACCATTTTCTGAAATCTTTACTATGTGTGATCTTAACTCTATACACATTGTATTGTTAAATATCTACGAAGAAGGTATTATTAACCTCATTTAACAAATAAGAAACTGAGGTTCACAGACGTCAGTTAAGGTTGCACAACAAATAAGTTTAAATCCTAGCTCCCTCAGAAATAAAATGAAAAAAATAATACCTGCCTCACAATTTGATACAGAGAGGAAAACTGAATAATACATGTAAAAGTATTTATCACAGGGTTTAACATATTCTGTGTATTCAAGAAATATTAGTTCCTTCTCCTCTTTGAAGAAATAAATATCTACCTAGAGAAATTATACTTGTCTGTTAAAAATTTTATTCTGCTATGAAAATTCAAGAAGGAATTAGAAAACAAAGTTGTGCCAATACATACCTCCTATGAGCTTGCTGACCACCTGATTCTCAGTTAGGGCCTCCAAAATTGGAGACAGTAAAAAATCTAGGATACATAGGTATGGCCCTAACAGAAAAATACTTTAAAAATCAACTAACTACTCCCTATGCTTTCCTTCATTTAACTTTTGGATTCTCACTCTTATTTAATCCAACAAAATTAGGATTAAATGCCCCATCCTATTGATCTTATCCAGCAGTATCCCCATGTTACTCCTATTGCCTCAAACATGCAGAAAGTTCTCTCAACTTAAAAGAGAGAAAGAGTTCACTTTCTTGCACATATGAGGATCTCATCTGAATAGAAGCAGCTTCTTCCAGACTCTTGTTCTTAAGCCAAAAAGTGGACCTTGACCTCACTGGAAAGTTTCTTTGACCATATAATCTTTCTGATTGCATATATATGAGCATTTTATTATGTTGCTGACCTCAGTGAGTTGAAAATAGGCAATTAATTTTCCTCTAATCCCCAAAGTGGACACTAACTCCAGGTCAACGTGGGAAAATTTATTGTAGTCATATAACAATTAAGTTTATTCTACTGTCCAGATTCTGCTCAAGGCAAATTAGCCTGAGCTGATCCTTCATTCTATCAGGATAAAATGTTCTTTCTTCACATAGTACAGACAAATATTCCAGGAGAATATAAGGTTCTGGGAACAGCAGTAAGCAAAGTCAAAGCATAAGGCAGTCTGATAATTTATCATTTACTTACCTGCTGCCATCTTTTATATCAGTGAAGTACTAGGTTTGAACTCTACCCTTCATTCAGCAGTGTTGAAATAGCCGGAGCTATATATAGGGTTAAAACTTCAAGTAATTTAAAACACACTTCCTTCCACGGCTGTTACAGAAGGCTCAGAAGGAGACATTCTTCCAAGCAAGCTAACAGTTGTCCCCACATTATTTAGGAGACATAAAATCCCATAACATAACCCTGGTGACAACTAAAATCTCCTAGTTCAAAGGGCACAATCCCTTAATCAGATTTGTCCTGCCTCACAGAGACAGTTGAGATGGTGGATTATCCATCACATGGTGAGCCAAGATAAGATCCTGAGTGATCATGGATGAAACAGGAAGGCTTATTCTTTGAAAATAAACTTCCCATGCTCATTGACTCTGATAGATTACATTTTAGTAGAGTATAAAGAAAAGGCCTTTCCTTCTTTTTTCTTACTGTCTCTTTCACTTAGAACACTCTGGCTACAAGGGAAATAATCAATAAATAGAGCTTCCAGCCAAACTTAAGGGGATAAACTAGTAAATGCTAAGCTTTGGAGCATTAAGAAGGCTGATTGTGCAGTGTCAGAACAATTTCCATGTCATTACCTCTAACTATTCCCTCCACCAATGGGACTGACTGTCAGCAACAGCATCAGCATTATTTTGCTTTCCACTACCAGGCATGACAACAACTACGACAATATAACAATAATGATGATGAAGCCACCTTCCATATGTGTAACTTACTCAATTATATGGATCTTATTTACATACCCATGGATTATGTAAGCTCCATGAAGGCAGGAATCACGTCTGTCTTATTTAACATCATGTCCTGCAAAAGCCTGTCAAAATGCCTGATGCCTGTCAAATTGCCTGGTTGATAAGTGTCTCTCGACTAACTAAATTAAATATCTCATTTAGTCCTCAGAAAATAATGTCACTGGAAGTGGATTCCTGGTTCCATTTCACAGAGACTATAACTGAGATTCAGGGAGGTAAGCAGTATGCTCAAAGTACACACTATTTAAGTGCCTGAGCCAGAAGACAAACTAAGGTATTCTGATTCCAGATTTAGTGTTCATCCCCTATAGTGCTGCCAAACTTGATGAGAGCTATATCATGGATAAGGCAAGTAACAAGATTAGCACACCAAAATGTAGCAATAACTACACCTCTGAAAAGAATGGCAAAATTTTTTTTTTAGAAAGCTAAAATTCTAAGGTCAGATCACAATAGAAGTGCAGTGAGGAGTCAAGTTCACGAGATTGGTCATTATTAATCAAATTACACATCAGCCCCAATAGCCACATATTTTCTTTCACTTGCACTCAAGAGACCCTTTTGTAAAACATTCACAGAAAAAGATCGATACCTCTCTGGAGGTAAGTAGCATAAATTATGTCTCAACATATACACCACAGGAGTTTTACTGAGTGTTGTATACAGTAATTGCATTTTATAGATGGCTGTGGAAAGCTTCAGTCCTCATTGATTTTGATCATAAACTAAAAGGCAACAAAAAGAAAAGAACAGCACTTTATATGAAGAAGTCAGTCAGCTGAAGCTGCAACAGAAAATGGAAATTTGGCATGCTGAATGTGATCAATTCATGGTTCTTGGAAAATGAATGTAGATATTTGAGTGTTTTCATTATGAGCCAGTAGCAAGACTTGAACAGTACTATGAGAATCTCTGTACATCTAACAGTGGTGGTACCTATCAGCAGGATTTAAGACCACAGGAAGCCGGCCTAAACTAGAGCCCTTTCTAACTTTCCACATTATGGATGCTATCAGAATGGCTTATGAGCCACATTAACTGGATATTTGTGTTTTTATTATTGCATTTAATGTGTCTTTGGGATTTACAATCAAAATTAAATGGAGATTGTGATGTAATCTGGGACCATCAGTATGTTGTTAACATTTCTAATTTCCAGAAGCATATTTTTTGAGCATTTCTCTCTTGATTTCCTTCATTTCTTCATGCCCTTCACAGCAAGCAATTCTGAAGGGATGTTAATGCAGCATAACAACTCTTTACCCCTTTTCAAGGCCAATTTTGCAATATGGGCAAAATGATTGGAAATGAAGTCCTGAAAGCACTGAAACCATCTGTCAGGGGCTCAGTTAAGAAGATCCACACTGTTTCACAGCCAAGGATGGGGATAAATTATGCCTGGCTGGAAATGTCCAAAGCAAGTGGATTCCCATTCAAGCTTATTAGGATAAATTACAAAACCCTTTTTTCTTCATTGCCCTGGTAAAAATCATACTTTCAGATGATGATAAACCATAAGTCACACTGATGAGGAAGAAGCAAAAAAAAAAAAAAATGTTTTTCTAATAATAAATCATACTTAAAGCAGGTGTCACTAAAAGAAACCACAAGTTTCTGTCAAAATGTCTGCAGATCTATTTACATGTATAGACACAATCCTGTGAAATGTTCCTGTGCATTTTGTAAAAATAACCCTGTTAATATTTAATCACAAACTCCAGAAGTACTTGACTAATATTTATTCATGAAATGTATTTGGTAAAATATTAAAGGACTGGAGGGTGGGGCTGTTGTGATTAAATTATATCGCTTGGGATGTGAAGCTTTAGAATAAGTTAAACACTGTGCCTCCTTCCTCCCTTAAATATTTATTGCCATTATAAAACTATTGATATCTTACATAGAAAGCAGTGATTCTCACATTTTTTAACACAGATTTTTATACTAGTAAACAGTAGTAGTCCAAATGTTCCCATGAATGTTGGAACTGATGTACTTCACAGAAAGCCAAGATCTCCCAAGTGTAAGTGTAGAGCCACACAAAATGAATCATCACTTCCACATTGCTTCACACACACAAGGCTGAATGAAAATGAAAAATAGGGCCCTTTCTATGAAGTACAAAGTAGAAAGTTTGATTACAAAGCTGCAGTTGATGAGTTAAATGTATTGCAAAAACAGCCTGTGTATATAGAGGACAAACACATTTACTTCCCCTCCCCCATCCTCCTGCTAAAATATTGGAATAAGTGAATTGAAAAGTTAGTCCAGCAATTTCTGTGCTAATTAGAATACCATTCACGGACTCTTCTTGTTTCTCTTGATATTTTTTTTCATTTAATCTTAATCTGAAGCACTGCCAGAATAATTTGGTTAATTTCTCTCTAATCAGTATACATAAAGCCCTTTTTTAATAGAAAAGTGGCTGAGTATATCGTTTGGAGAATTATGGAATTTGAATGCCCATATCAAGAGTTTTCCTTGAGAGAGATGTTCCAAAGAGCAAGATTGGTAGGTAACTGAGAAGGTATCCCTCTCAAGGCTGGGTCTCTGGTTTGTGAGTTTCTGATTTTACTAATGAGGATGCAGTAGGATTAGGATTTGAGAGGTAGAGGAACCAAGGTACAGGCTCAGAGAATAAGGTGGAATGCAGCTAAATTAAATCAAGGACCCAATCACTTTAAACCAGAAGTCAAGTCAAAATAGGATCCAGCAAAACTATTGAGATGCAGAGAAATTTTCCTGATTTTAGCCATTAAACTGGTTCCTGAACCTAGAGCAGATTTGAGATAGAGATTGAGTATCCAGCTAGGGAACTGGGGGAATGTTTTGGCATGTCCTTTCAACAACACCCATAGCACTAAATCTAAGTGGTTTTGTAGACCAGAATCTCAAGGCAGAAATCTTGAGCTTTTCTTCCTAAGTTGGGAGCTCCTGATATTTGACAGACAATTATTTTTGGTGGGGCCACTAGTAGCTAAGAGAAGGTTCCCCCTGCACAACCCACAGACTTATGAATGAACCAACCACTCAAACATAGTAACAGCACCGCCCACTCAACCATGAGCCCCACTTAGACCTCCAGGGGTGTTGTAGGCACTAACTGTGAAAATGGCTTTCAAAGTTCCCAAGTGCAATTTGAGGACACAGGGAGGGGACAGGGTAAGCTGGGGACGAAGTGAGAGAGTGGCATGGATTTATATATACTACCAAACGTAAAATAGATAGCTAGTGGGAAGCAGCCACATAGCACAGGGAGATCAGCTCCGTGTTCTGTGACCACCTAGAGGGGTGGGATAGGGAGGGTGGGAGGGAGGGAGACGCAAGAGGGAAGAGATATGGGGATATACGTATATGTATAGCTGATTCACTTTGTTATAAAGCAGAAACTAACACACCATTGTAAAGCAACTATACTCCAATAAAGATGTTAATAAATAAATAAATAAATAAAAATAAAGTTCCCAAGTGCAGTACCTGGCACATCATACACACAGTCAATAAATTCTAGTTCCTTTCTCCTCCTTCATTAAGGTGGTTAGTGGTTTAATGCCCTGGACAATGGCACCAGAATTTTCTGGAACTGGAACAGACTGACATCATAAAAACTCTGATACCCTTGAATGACAAAGAATTTCTTCCATCTGAAAAGGCCACCCACCTTCCAGAAGGTACCATATGGAGCACTGAGGGAAGAAAGGGACATCCCACAAACAGGCCAAATCCACTCTAACACATGGGGAGGCAGAAGTCACTGTGATTGTACCCTCACATTTCAGTCCTGCATAATGGGGCTGCCAATCACATGAAGTTCCCTTAAGCAGGAATTCTATATCCATGTTCAGAGCTTCATGTGTTATGATTTGCAAATTCAAGGAACTCAATAAAATGCCTCTGAAAGGCTTGAGTCTGAAGACCCTACATCAGAATCAGTATTGAGAGTTGAGACTTACTACAGAATTCAGAACAGTTATTGAAGTTCAGTAGGCTGCTAAAAGAGTTGATGGACAATTGCATAACAGAACCAAAAGCACTAAACTTTATTTACCAAACTCTTATCATCTTCCAGAAACTAGATACCATGCAAAGCATTAATTATTTCATTTAACCTTCATAATCTTTGAGATGAGTCCTACCATCGTGCCCATTTAACAGATGAGGAAACTCAGTCAAAAGAGGTTAAGTAACTTATCCCAGGTCCCACAGCTAGTAGGTGGCAAACCTATTCAGAGATGCTGATGCAAAACAATATGTGAAAGAGGCAAGTCACACATTAACATTCAGAAGAACAAAATAATCTAAATTAGAACAAAAGACACAAAATAGAATTATTATGTAGCTTCTGCTAGCACTATTAAGTGGATACAGTTGGAAGAAAGAATACAAAACTAAGAGACGTAAGGCCTGGGTTTCAGTCACTTTGATTTCTATGAGAAGATTAGCTGTACTCTCTAAGACTTTCCATTTTTGGGGTAGCGCTATTTACTTCAGGGCACGCTGCTGAGTAAAGTTAAATATAAAGATTTTTATTTCAAGAAGCTTAAAAATCTTCCACAGTGATTAAAGAGTTATAGTACTCATTCAAAAGTAGTTCTCCACTTATGGAGGTAGAGTTATAAAATGGAAGGATAAGGGACTTCCCTGGCGGTCCAGTTTAAGACTTCACCTTCTAATGAAGGAGATGTGGGCTCGATCCCTGGTCTGGGAGCTAAGATCCCACCTGCCTCACAGCCAAAAAACCAAAACATAAAACAGAAGCAATATTGTAACAAATTCAATAAAGACTTGAAAAATGGTCCATATCAAAAAAGTATTTAAAAATAAAATAAAATGGAAGGACAAGAGAAAGGCTATCCAGTGATGGGTCTACCATCATATAAACCAGTGCGCTGATGGTTTTTGAGACAGAAGAGAAGGAAACTAATATCAATAAGACACGTACGACATGCTAGGCATTTAACATATTCATTAAACACATATTTACTGAGTAACTATTATAGGCCAGGTTCTCTGCAAGGTTCTCAGTATGTAATGGTAAACAAAATAAACACAGTCCCTGTTCTTAGATGCATAATTTGCAGTCAGGGAAAACAGACATTAAACAAATAATTATTTAAGTAAATATAAATTCTGAATCATAAATGCTATGAGTGAGAAATAATAAAGGGCAGGTAATTTAGATAATGAAAGGGGTCAGGAAGAAGCATAACTAAGGAAATTACATTTAAGTGAAGAACTGAAGAATAAGTAGGAATTAATCAGATCCAGAAAAATGGGAAAGCCTGTCCAGGTAGAGATAACTGCATACCAAAACTCCTGAGACAACAAGAGCATGATGTGTGCAGGAACTGAAAGACTGTAAAGCCAGAATGTTGAGAATAAAGGTAAAATGATCTAGGAGAGGTAGGCAGGGGCTAGATCCAGCTTATCATGCATGAATTATCTCAATCAATTAAGTGACAGATGTAGGTCTTTATTATGTCCATCTTACAGATAAGGAAAGATTCAGAAAAGTTAATGAATGCTCTGAACATACAAAGCAAGTCATTGGGGAGTGTAGTCTTATAATGAGAATGTATCCTTGTAAGGAATGCTCCTTTCCCACCCTACCCAGAGAATTCCTTCCAACTTAGGGTCCCCTCCGGCAGAACAGGCCAGCTTTTCTCTACTCCTGCAAAAGGAGCAAGCAAAGGAGTTTGGAACATGAATGAAGCACTCAGCGCCTAGCCTGTGCTTCCTCTCTTTCTCTTCATTAAAGAAGCTCGCATTCTGCTCTGCTCCTCCATGTCATATATTAGGAGTTTCACGACGCCATTTTGCTATCTGTGGCTGATGTGAATTCTGTCTAGTTCTGCCTTCAGAAAGGGAATTCACTTACAAGCAGATAAAAAACAGACTCTCCAAAATCAGTTTTATCAGAAACAAAAGTGACTTTTTTTTTTTTTTTGCGGTACGCGGGCCTCTTACTGTTGTGGCCTCTCCCGTTGCGGAGCACAGGCTCCGGACGCGCAGGCTCAGCGGCCATGGCTCATGGGCCCAGCCGCTCCGCGGCATGTGGGATCCTCCCGGACCGGGACACGAACCCGTGTGCCCTGCATCGGCAGGCGGATTCTCAACCACTGCGCCACCAGGGAAGCCCCAAAGGTGATATTTTAAAGTCATCTTCCTGACACCTCTCAATTGGTTCTAACTCAGGTAGGGGAAGATACTTGTGGGAGTATCTTAGATCACATAATATTTGTGTAATTTTAAAATCTAGGGAGTAACTCTTTTTCTAAGCATTTTATCCTAGCTAGTCAGGCTGGAAAGGGAAAAACCAGGTAGGTTGAAATTGATCTTTATAACCAGCATCAATGCCAGATAAACACCAATGATGTTTAATCCACAAATGGTCCTGGCATCTACTATTCTTGTTTTTATGACATCGATTTGAGCCTATCAACCTTTGCTCCTCTCATTTTCACAGAGGATCCTAATCAATACCTGAATCCAAAATGTTCCCTTCAGGAAAACAATTTATAGTTATCGCCTCTTGTACTCTATCTCTGATGTATCCCTTAAAATGTATTAGCCTGAAGTTGGAGAAAAAAATAGGTCTCCTTTTTTTAAAACTATATTTAAAACACACACACAAAAATTGCCAAATGGGAAGTTGTCTTTTGAGCCCCATCCCTGACTTACCCAAAATACTACACTTCTGCCCTAGCCCACCTCAACCTCACTACATCCTGAAACAGAATAGAATCTCCTACCTGGAGAATAGGATGGTTCTTTGTGTCACCCTTCTGTGGAGCAAGAGGAAGTGATGAGAATCGAAATTCCTCTCACAGGAACTTCTGAAATCTCCATGAACTGGACACTCGAGAGGATGAGTTGACAGATTGTTATTTAGTTTGACTTCAGCTTTGGGTTTGGTGTCTTAATAAATGTACTTCATGCTCACGATCACCTCACCTGTCTTTTTTCCTTTGGTCAGAAGCTTACATATTTTGCAAGTTGCTTAGGTGATGGTCTCTATATCTAAGTATAGTATGGAATGACAGAGGTTCAAGGTCATTGTTGGAATTTAACTACATTTGGAATGTAATCTGAAAGATGAAGAAGTCCATTTCTGGATGAAAAAATATTTTTCTTGGATGAGAAAAGACCATTATTTTTATTGAAGGAAAAGAAAAAATTAAACACTCCTACATATGCCCATTTTCCTATTGCTGCTCCCAAAGGTGATAGCTTGTTGAAGATTTTTTCATCATTTTTAGAGAAGCTCAGTTCTATGACACTTAACCAAGTTCAGGATAAATAATCCAAAAGCAACTTATGAAGGGGTTATGTTGTGTACAGTTTAAAAAGGGGAGGGCTAATTTTAATTCATTATTGCTTTAATTTCTAAAATGTTTTAAAAATATATTTTTTAAATCTCTAACTTATTTTTTCTTATTTTTTTAAAAAAGAAAGTCCAAATGCTTTGCAGAACTCACAAATGAGGCCAGAACCTATTTCTTGAGAGCTGCTATCACTGAACCCTGAATCACAAGCATTGCCATCATCCAGCTTGATGGTGTAAACCTAGACAAGCTACAGCAAATAAAGCAAAACAAATATTTCAGGCACAAAAATCAAACAATTGTGTTGACCACACTTAAAAAACTAATACAATCCTGATACGCAATGCCTAAGACATAAAGTTGTATTTGCTGAGCACAATTTGAAAACTACTGTGACTGTGTGAGATCCTTAAGGTAGGGCTGTGTGTTAGTGCCTGTTGTAACCCCAGCATGAAGGTACCCCAGGCAGCATTGTGCCTGGCACATGGACAGCATGAAACACACTTCTGTGGACCTGAATTTGTTACAAGGAAAGAGGATGGAGGATTTGATGCTTAATGAAACAGGTGTCTCCATAGACAAGATGGCTCTGTAGAGTGCAACAGACATTTCTGATGTCCTCTACAGGCCACTTCTTAAAAGAAAACAAGAGAATAGGTGTGTCATTTAGTCTAGCTTCTGGCTGTGCTTGCACAGGCATTACCATAAATTTACAGTTGTTTCTATTAGAAAAAATTGATCAAGGCATTGAGAGATTAGTCTTCTTTGCAGGGTTAGAATCACAGAATGTTAAAGTTTGAATGAATCTTGGAGAACATCTGGTCTAGTGGTTTTCAAATTGTGCTCCACGGGACCCTAAGGTGCCACAAGGTTGCCTCTGGGACACTTGCAAAAGAGGTCAATCAGGCAGGTGTCTGGACATCCCACTCGCATACGATTTCGCATAGCTCCTTTTATATATCTCATTTACATAAAAGGGTTTCATAAGATTTTATTAGCAATGTGGTTTCAAGTGCTAAAAACAATGCTTAACATTCACTCATCTAACTCAACCTTCCAATTTTACAAATATGGATGTAGGGTCAGAACACCCAAGATGTTGTAGCAATTTGTTACAGGATATAAACAAAAACCCAGATATGCTGAATCCCAATCTAGTGCTTCTTCCACAGCACTATTAATCCTGGAAGTTTTCAGTATTTAAAGTACCTGGAACCTAATAGTTCCTCGGAGTCTAGGAAATAGAGAAGCAGAAATCTGCAATACATTATGTTGCTAACAGCTTTTATTTGTGTCACACTAGGCAGTTTGCAAAGGCATCCACACCCATTTATTTATTTATGTACATTACAACAAACTGCAAGGTATTCAGAATGGCTATGCCATTTTTTCTGATGAGGAAAACTAAGTTTCAAAGAGATCAAATGTAGTTGAAGTTAACTGAGACAAAGAACACAGTCCTTCTAACCATTCTATCCAAGGCTCCATTCATTACAATACAGGGCAAGGCCAACTTACCAGTCTCTTGGGCCACTCCACTCCACTGTCACTGAAGCATCTCTTATCAAGGATGGGAAATAGAATTCAACACATAGGCTAATTCATTGATAGGCCATATTAATAAGTATTCTGAGGTTGAGCGCAGATTTAGTAGAAAGGCATCAATGACCATAAGTAATGTCAGCCTTTGACACAAGAAGGAAGAAATGGGGGCATGTGTGTCAAGTCATCATCATTCTTTTTTTTATATATATAAATTTATTTATTTTATTTATTTTATTTTTGACTGCGTTGGGTCTTCGTTGCTGCACGCGGGCTTTCTCTAGTTGTGGCTAGCGGGGGCTACTCTTCGTTGCGGTGCGTGGGCTTCTCATTGCTGTGGCTTCTCTTGTTGTGAAGCACGAGCTCTAGGCACGCGGGCTTCAGTAGTTGAGGCTCACGGGCTCAGTAGTTGTGACACACGGGCTTAGCTGCTCCATGGCATGTGGGATCTTCCTGGAGCAGGGCTTGAACCCATGTCCTCTGCACTGGCAGGCGGATTCTAAACCACTGTGCCACCAGGGAAGCCCAACCATTCTTGATTTAAAACAACGAAAGTTCAAAAGAGAGAAAAAGGCCAGATACTAAGATTTAAATCCTGAGCTAGGGCAGTTAGCTTTCACTTTAAGGCCCGTTATCTGCCAGTTTAGGTTTGGGAAGCCCAGAAGGAGACCTAAAGTCCCCCAAAGTCATATAAACAATAAGTGCCTCCAAATATTTCCCTCACCTAAACAACTCCCTGCTAAAAACAGAAGTAAGTGGGCCTGACTAGAGGTTTGAGTGTGTGGGAAATGGACTTTAAAAAGGGAAATGAAACCACCCTCATTTCACTGAGGCACAATCAGATGGCATGTTTGGACACTGCTGACAGTGGCCAGATTCCACAAGCTCGTTTGTGAAAGCCATTGAAGCTCACGGAAACACTCTCCCCTGCAATTTAGCTCCAGCTGTTCAAGCTGAGGCTGCTCTTTAAAGTGAAGCAAAATAGTGAAAAAGCTGAAGTTCAGCAGTTTCACTCTGTTGGGCCAAAGCTTCTGCATGGTCCCAGCCCATGGATTCTGCTACATTGGCCAGATGCTCAGGGCCTCCCAAGCCAGTATTACAGGGAGCTCCGTAAAAAGTCCACAGGACTCCATGTGTATTAGGTGCAGGCAACATGAAGTTGTCCAAAGGGGGCATCAGGTCCTGGTCAGCTTAGTCTGAAGCACTGAGTCTGGTCTATGCAAAAACTTCAGAGGAACTGAAGTCATCAGGATTCATTTTTTATTTTATTTATTTATTTATTTATTTTTGCGGTACGCGGGCCTCTCACTGTTGTGGCCTCTCCCGTTGCGGAGCACAGGCTCCGGACGCACAGGCTCAGCGGCCATGGCTCACAGGCCCAGCCGCTCCGCGGCATGTGGGATCTTCCCGGACCGGGGCACCCGTGTCTCCTGCATCGGCAGGAGGACTCTCAACCACTACACCACCAGGGAAGCCCAGGATTCATTTTTTAAACTAGCTACTAGAGCAAGATAAAGCACTTTTATGGTGATGGAGGATTTATTTTTTCAACTTTATAAATTACTTTCCTTCCTCTGAATGCCAACTTCCTCCCGGTAGAAGGACTCTTAAATTGTAAACAAATCCAAAAGCAATGCAAATAAGCTCACTCTCACTTCTGACCTCCAGGTTTCATTACATAGTATTTATTTCATTCCCCAATACTCCCAAACATTCAAATTAAAAAATCTTTCCCCACCACCCACAAATGTTTCTATGGAAGTTTTTTTTTTCTCTCCCAAGATGTTTCTATACATATCTGCTCACCATTGCGACTGGATAAATCGCACCTTTGCTAATGCCTCTCTGATATACGCTCCATGGCCTAATGCAAAGAATTGGCCTTCAGCCCTCAACAGTCACTCCAGCATTATTTATGAAGCAGTTTATTCTACATGAGTTCTGCAAAGAAGAGAAAAGAGTTGACTGATCATCACTGGTTATTTCTTTTATTTTTCTAGATATTGACTGAAAAGCTAGACCCTGAATGGAAGTTCAGAAATCTCCACCATTGTCCACAAAAGAGGCTGCTGTGGCTCATCAGATGTGGATGTAATGCAGTATATGTGGGACCCTCATCCCTGAGCACTAATGTACAAATGAAACCTCACTACCTGAGCCTCTCATGTCCAGTTTCTGTCAGTAATTGAAGTAACTGGAAGATAAAAAGAATCTCACCATGAAATGAAAAGATAATTCCTTCAGAAACATCCATCTTGACAACAACTAAATGTGTGGACCACGATTGCAAACACTTAGTGAATCACTAAGAAAAAAAGATTTAATTTCTAGGACTGCTTGGCGGTGAGGGAGAGTTTGCCTTTCACAATGTACAAGTCTTAGGGACTCATTTTTCTTCTTACAATTGCCGGGTGGCCAAGTTCACACAAAGGATGGATAGACTTAATAAAGATCAATTCTTGCTTCTGGAAAGTCCAGCTTGCAGTCATTTTTAGCAGCTATACAGGGAGTGCTACGGCATAAGTAAGCCACTTAGGACAGTGGTTTAGTCCACTGAGATTTACTGCCCAGCTCCCTGACACCCCAGTGTTAGAAATTCTCACTGATGACAACGAACATATAAAGTCAGATTATTTTCCCTGGAGGCAAATAAAATGCAGAAAAATTCTGGACTCCAAAAGAAAATTATGTCTGTTTTGAACCATGTCAAGTCTCTAGAGCATTAGGCATACTGTCACGTAAAGATGAATTTGCCCCCTATTTTAGGAGTCTTTGAACTTTAGGCCTTAATAAGATCTCAGACCACATATATGAGCAGAGGAAGAATCATAGAATTTACTTGGGAGAAGGAAAAAAAGTCCCATCCAATCTTATTTTTCTTTTTTGGCTTTTAACTTTTTAACTGTGAAAGAAAATCCACAAAATACTTATGTATAGTTTAATGAGCTATTATAAGGTAGACATCCTGCAACCACCACCTAAGTCAAGGTATAGACCTTTGTCAGCCTAAGATACCACATGCATGTGCACCATCCATATCTCAAACACCATCTGCCTCCCAAAAGTAAACACTATTTTTATAATAATCACTTTTTTCTATCACATAAGTTCTATCACATAAATACACATTCCTAGACATCATATTTTAGTCTTGCCCATTTTATTAAATCCGATATGTATTTTAGGTCCCTTTTAATCCACAGATTTCTCAACCATCCCTTTCTTTGCCTTACAATTTTTTTGTTCTAGGATCTGGGGCATTTGACCTGCAGAGTTTCTCACAGTTCAGACAGTGCTGATGAACATGGTACAGTTCAGCATGTTCCTCTGTCCAGTGTATTTCTTTCAAATTGGCAGCTGGATCGGGAACCTTGACTAGGTTTGGGTTCCATCCCTTTGCAAAGACTCTAATTACTGTGGCCTTTCACCAAAAAGCATTTAATGTCTAGTTATCTCTCTTTCTCCATTAACAGCTGTTGAGGCTTAATGCCTAAATCTAGTCATCCATTTGAGGTTTGTAAAATGGTGATAGTTAAATTTTATCCTTTTTTTTTCATTTATTAGTTAAAATTTTTTTGTAAATATGTGCCTCCCCTCATCTACTCTTTGTTTTCCCCATGGTTCATATTGGAAAGGCAGGATAAATGTTTGATTCTTTCCCTCTACTTACCGTTTTCAAGAAAATGAATTAGCTCCTTAGAATCTTCTGAAGGTGGTTAGGTTTTTAAAATACAATTATGGGGCTTCCCTGGTGGTGCAGTGGTTGAGAATCCGCCTGCCGATGCAGGAGACACGGGTTCGTGCCCTGGTCCGGGAAGATCCCACATGCCGCGGAGCAACTGGGCCCGTGAGCCATGGCCGCGGAGCCTGTGCTCCGCAATGGGAGAGGCCACAGCAGTGAGAGGCCCGCATACCGCAAAAAAAAAAAAAAATACAATTATGTATCTGTGGATTTAAACATAACTTATAGGTTTCATTCAATTGCAATTACCTCTTTTGAAGCTTAAATTGTCCCAATGGGAAGCTCTTAAAGTTGGTTCCTGAGTTCTTTTGACAAACCCCAGCAGTTTTTGATAGCTTCCTAGCTTCATGGTATGACAAGATGTTCCAGATTAATCTTGTGCATTTCCTTCCCCAGACCTAGAATTGACCAATTCTCCAAGTTCTAGTTTCCTTTTTTATAATTAAAAAAAAAATTTTATCTTACATGGGAATATAGTTGATTAACAATGATGTGTTTGTTACAGGTATACAGCAAAGTGATTCAGTTATACCCATACAAGTGTCCATTCTTTTTCAAATTCTTTTCCCATTTAGGTTATTACAGAATACTGAGCTGAGTTCCCTGTACTACACTAGTTTCCTTTAATGGGAAATACTATTTTAAAGCCACCACAATCTGAATGTTAGGTGTGCCCTCTGCACACACATTTTTATAGTTATTTTTATCTACATTTTATTGCATACTGCCATTTTATAAATTCTTACTCCCTCTTAGCCCTCATTTAGTCTTAGTTCTATTTTATAACTATATGTTTAATGTTCATCACTAGTCCTTATGACAATGTCTGTTTCTCTAACTACTTTCATTGTCTGAGGATCATTCTCTAGTTGATTCCTCAGAAAAATCTGATGGGAAATATATTCTTATTATTAACTGTATTATTAATATTGTATGTTAATAAGAGTCTGTGCTCTTTACACTTGAAAGTCAGTTTTTCTAGCTATAAAAATCTTTGGCTCACATTTCTTTCTTCATATTTCCTAAAATATGTGACTCCATTTTCTTCTAGCATAAAGCATTGCTGTCCAAAAAACAGTGCAATGATAATCTAATTCTCTTTCCCTCATAAGTCACTTTCTGTGTCAAGATGCCCAAATGACTTTATTCAACAAAGTTTATTGGAATATATCTTGGTATTATTTGTTCAGGATTGATATTCTCAACTACATTTTCCAATATGTGGTTTCAAATCGTTTTTTAATTTTGGAAAATTTTCTTGAATAATGGTTTTTTTTATTTATTTGTTCTGTTCTGTTCTCTTTGTTTACTTCTTCAGAGATTCCTATTAAATTGATACTGGATTTTCTTTCATTCAAAACTTTTTTATTTCTTTCTTCATTTCTTTTTGACCATTAAAATTTTCCTCCTTTTCCCCTCATATTTCTTTTAAAGCAGTATCTGTTGTGCTGATTTATTTGTTTATTCTAGTTTAGTCTTTTTTTCTGAACTGATTCTTCTTTTATTTCTGATTCTTTCCTGAGTTAAAGTCCCTCATTTCTAAGTATGTTTTATTTTGCTTTGATTGATCCATTTATTGAACCATTTTCTTAATGTTCTAGCTTATTTTAAAATAATGTATTACAGGTTTTTTTTAAAACTATGTTTTTCTGGTGGCATTTTGAAGGGACTGGGTGAAGTGGTAAATTTTTTGCAAGTGCCCACACAATCTAATGCCTAACTAAACAATTCAACTTAAACCTCAAGAAATTTCTATCTGCAATGTCTCCCTAGTCATCATGCATTCATTCAACAAATGTTTAATGAGCACCTACTATATGTATGCAATAAGGATCAAATGATTAATAATTACTGATTAATAAGATGAATGATTAATGAGACAGACATGGGCTAAGCCATTACAGATTTACAACCCAATGGAGGAGTCAGAAAATCAAACAGGTAATTATAATGAAGTCCTTGAAGGCAATCTATCTCTGTGGTCCAGTCCTCAATCTTCTTCTACCATAACATACATGAAGGATAGAACAGCAATAGGCAATAGGCTAACTAGGCAGTGATGATTTTGCAGTTCAGAAAACATGTTTCCTTAAGGCAGCATATCAAACAGCTCTCCATGTGATTCTGATACAGCCATCCTCCCCACCACCACCCCTGTGGCAAGACAAGATCCCTATAAGAATCACTGGTCTATCTATCTGATAAGGAGTTAACATCCAAAATATTGTATATAAAGAACTCATAGAAGTCAACAGCCAAAACAAAAACAAATAATCTAATGCAAAAAAGGGCAAAGAAACTGGACAGACATTTTTCCAGGGAAGATATGCAAATGGCCAATAGATACATGAAAAGACACTCAACATCACAAGTCATCAGTGAAATGCACATTAAAGCCACATGAGATATCACTTCATGCCTGTTAGAATGGTTATCATCAAAAAGATGAGATAACAAATGCTGACATGGATCTAGAGAAAAGGGAACCCTTGTTCACTCTTGGTGGGATTGTAAATTGGTACAGCCACTACAGAAAACAGTATGGAGGTTCCTCAGAAAGTTACAAATAGAACTACCATATGATCCAGCAATTCCATTTCTGAGAATATACACAAAGGAAACGAAAACACTAACTCAAAAAGATATTGCATCTCATCTTTATAGCAGCATTATTTACAACAGCCAAGACATGGAAACAACCTAAGTGTCCATTCAGTAGATGAATGGATGAAGAAGTTGTGGTGTGTATGTATATACACACCACACACACAATGGAATATCATTCAGCCATAAAAAATGAGGAAGTCCTACCATTTGCAACAGCATGGGTGGACCTTGAAAGCATTATGCTAAGTGAAATAAGTCAGATGGAGAAAGACAAAACCATATAATTTCACTTATAAGTGGAATCTAATTTTTAAAAAACCAAAAACACCAAACTCATGAAAAAAATATTAGATCTGTGGTTACCAGAGGTGGGAGGCACGGGGAGGTAGAACTGGAGGAAGGTGGTCAAAGGTACATACTTTTGGTTATAAGAAGGTAAGAACCAGGGATGTGAGGTACAGCATGCTTACTATAGTGAACACTGCTGTATGATATATAAGAAAGTCGTTAAGGGGGTAGATCCTAAGAGTTCTCATGACAAGGAGAATTTTTTTTCTTTTCTTTTTATTGTATCTATATGAGATAATGGATGTTAACTAAGCCTACTGTGGTAATCATTTCACAATATATGTAAATCAAACCATCATGCTGTACACTTTAAACAAACAAACAAACAAAAAGAATCATTAGTCTAACTCAAGCACGAATATGCCATTAAACCCAGAATCGTATTAAAATGCCCACTAAAGACACGATAAAATTAAGCACATTGGCATATTCCTTTTTTTAATAGTACAATTCACTCTGTCCTATAGTACATTAAAATGTGTTTTTAGGCAAAAAATCTAGGAAGGAAAAAGAATTACTACTGTTTTCGCAGTCTTCCTTACCTCAAGTAAATATAAATTTATTCAGCTGAGGTGATAACCTATGGCCATCAGTCACCTGCAGTCTAGCAACATAATTATAAAGAAACAAAAAAGGGTAAGCACAAGATGGAGTAATATACCAATCTTTGGGCAAACCAGAGTTTTCTCTTTTTTCATTGCTTATGAGAACTATGGAAGCTTGCTATCCCAGGTCATCTACCAGGGAAGTGCCGTTTTAGAGTTGTACCTCAGACTGTTGTCTCCCTTTCAGAACCAAGAAGGAGAGGAGGAATTCTTCATCCTCTCACTCTCTCAACTGAGCAGACACAATGTATTTGGTATACTACTTAACATACAGACAAACCCCAAGTCTCACAAAAATGTGACCACATTTGAACTTAGATACCTTCCTTTAGCTAAAATCCCCAGTCAATCTTCAATTTGAAATAAATTTGTAACCTGCTCTAGAAATCAGCTCTGGCAACAGCTCTACACTGTTTTTAGATTTTAAATGCAATGATAGATTTATTACATTTATTAATAAAAGCATGTTAATATATTTATTAACAGAAAGCATGCCTTTTGTTGACATACTTTACAGCTAAGGTTGAAAAAACAATTAATGTGGTACTCCCCTGGTGGCACCTGCCATTGCAGGGGACACAGGTTCAAGCCATGGTCTGGGAAGATCCCACATGCCGTGGAGCAACTAAGCCTGTGCGCCACAACTACTGAGCCTGCATTCTAGAGCCCGCGAGCGACAACTACTGAGCCCACGTGCCACAACTACTGGAGCCCACATGCCTAGAGCCCATGCTCCACAACAAGAGAAGACACCACAATGAGAAGCCCATGCACTGCAAGGAAGTGTAGCCCGCACTCACCGCAACTAGAGAAAGCCCACACACAGCAACAAAGACCCAACACAGCCAAAAATTAATTAATTAATTAATTAATTTTTTTAAAAAAAGAAAACAATTAATGTGAAGAATTGCATTTCAGGATGTCAGATCAGAAGTTTAATGTAAAAATATATCATTAAAAACTAAAATAAAACTGTAGGCAACAAATAACATCAAATATGAATCTGGAAATTCTTGAGGGGAAAAAGAACAAGCTAAGATTTGAATAATATTAGAAAGGGAAAAAATGAATTTAGTCTTATCTCAGATAAGAAATGATTTAGGGTAAGAGGATTCTGTAGGGAGAGCGCCAAAGGGCCTATCTGAGTTGGGGACATGAAGACACACATCTGGGTCTGAAAGAATAGAAAAAGATTTAAAAAGTTGGTCAAGTACTTCAAGTACCAAGAAGGTGATCAGTTAATAGAGAAAGAACCAGGGTTTTCTTACACTTACTGACACTACTCAAAGTGTTGCTAAGAACAGGTGCCATAGTCAGGGATTCATGAACTTCCTTTAAAAACATACAGAACAGGAGAAGAGAATATAAAATCTTTACAACAGAGAATCCATAAATATTTTCATATTCACAAAAGGGAATATGACCCCCCCCAAAATGTTAAGAAACTTGCCATAGAAGAACTTAAACTGCTTTCAGGATCAACAAAATCATGTTAGTATTGTTTCAGACTCAGCCTCACTCCCATTGTTCTAAAACCAACCAAAAAAAATATTCCCTGTTGGCAAGGTGAGTGGAAATTGGAAAGGTTGGGCAGGGATGGAGAGGACATGGCTATTAGCTGGAATAAAAACGATTAGAGATAAAGGTCACAGAATCCAAATGCCTGTTTGAGATAACATTTTACTATGACTAAGTTTTACTTCAATCAAATCGTTCAGCAGTCCCTAATCAACAATTAGATATGTGATATCCTCATTTTAATGGGGGAAAAGAGGAAAGGAAAGAAGGGGGTAGAGAAGTTAAAGAATGTTCCCACCAAAGAAGAAACACTTTGAACACTAAATTTCTCCTTTAATCCTACAATGATTATCATGCTCTGGGCTGCAGAGAGGGAGGGCATTTGAAGGCAGCCAGCTTCATATAATTCACAGAGGGTTATTTTTTTGTCCAGTTTAATTTTCAGTATGGCTAGTGCCATTTCGTATAAAGGCTCTGCATTCCATGGGTTTCTTACAATGGAACTGTAAATCACATCCAAATTAGCCTTCATATACCTAATCCCAAATCTTCCCAAATGATCCATTACTTTTAGACCAAAACTACATGGTACAACTTTATAGTTTGGTTATGGAACAGGAAGGCTCATATTAAAGGGAAACATCAAAGAAAGCATCAAGTCCCTGAGATTCCCTCTAAGGAGACCAAGCTGAAGAGTTTAAATGGAGCCTGTGGGGGACAGGCCAGAACAGGAATCAGGTTCCACATCCTACAGCTCTCTACACGGGATCTAAACAACTGAAGTTTAGGGATTTCTGAAGGAGTCTAGGAAGGTGAAAACAAAAGCAAAGAGAAGAGCACAGTACAGGAAAACCACACCTCATCACCTTCCAAATCAGAGTACTTCTACACGACCAGGGATGGCCTCCTGCAAGTAGAGGTGATACCCAGAACCAGGACGTTGCCAGCAGCATCCCACCCTCACACTTTCTCCCATCCTTATACTCAGGTCTCTGTTGCATTTATTCAGTTCACCTTGGGAGAAGGTTCCTGGAAGAACTAGTGCGGCCACAATTTCATAAGGTATTCATCTTGAACTCCTGCTGAGAGGGAAGGAAAAGCCAGTGTAAGGTGGATAATATACCAAAGACAGTGAGAAGATAATGTACATGACAGTGAGGATGGAAAAATGAAAAAGTGTGGGCTTAGATGAAGGAAACTAGAAGAAAAAGGTGAATGATTAGGGCTGGGTTGAATAAAACCTGTGAACTACTATGTAACTGTTGAAATCGTGTTTTCTAATATATGGAATGATTGGAGGGAGATGTTCACAATATAATGATCAACCATAAGAGCAGGTTAAAAATAGTTTGTAGAATCTACTCATTTATGTAAATATGTATAAACATATAGAGGTTAGTATACTTGTATACCTATTATATTAGATGCGTGTGTGAAAGATGGGAATAGAGACAAAGGCCAAAGAGATAGGAAAATATACCAAAAAAAAAAAAAAAAATTCTAGCATGAGTTTATTTTGTGTGATGGGATTATGGGTGATTTTCTTATTTTAATGCTTCCATATTTTTCCATATATGTTTTTTATATTTTCCAATCTTGTGAAATATATAATAATAATAAATAAAAACAAAGAAAGCTTTGTTACTACTTCTTTTTTTGTATTCTTTTTCCCAGCACCCGTCTGATGGAAACTCATGATCATGACTGTTGGTATTAACTGAAGAGAAAGAAAAAAATAACACAAAGCACGCATAAAAGTCATCACGATCCTAATATTGTCTTTACACACCTGATTCTTAATTCCGACCAGGTCCTCCCATGCTCCCAATTACAATAAGGAAAATAAACATCATGAAAGAGAACATCAAACTGACACTTCTGACAAGGCAACAGTTAAAATTCATGAGGGTACATTTTGCTGTTAATTGGCTATCCACCATTAAAAACCTGGCTTTTTGATTAATAGTCACAGCAGGCCCTTGTAGATTGGCTAATGAGCTGTCCACTCACTGGAGAGTCCAGCTATTCATCAAGCCCCTGGGTAATTTGAAGGGAGCTCAAAGATACATGCAGTTGAGAAGTTAAGTAAATGGAAAGTCTATCATTGCTGGGGTTTGGCAACTTGCCTCCTCTCCTAGAAAGCATGGCATGTTAATATCTACCTTAAGCCATTGTCTACTGCCTAAGAATGACGTTAGAATCTAGTAAATGAGAGTATAAGCTTATTTGTATAGAAAACAGTATAAAGAGATAGAATACTCAAAAAATAGGACTATAATTTGGTCGAGGGAGATAAGATGTTGGAACTGACAGCACAGCACAATAATAAGTGATATGGAAAAAAATCCAATAAGGGAGCAATTTAATTTAAGTGGGTTTTAATCTGAATCTTCCCACCCACATACCAGTTTTAGACTGCAGGAGGTATAAAAGGACACTCAAGCCCAGCAATGTCAGCCAACCGTCATCTTGTCAAGAGTGCAGACAAATAGTCACCATGCAAAAATCAATAGCAGTGGGAAAAACGCTTTCTTGTACATTTATGATGGATAGCACAGCCTGGGTGTAATGCATTGAAACAACTAACTTAGATGATGTGGACTGCTTTGGTCAATGATTTTCAAGCCTTGGTTGGGAACAGCTGCAATACTAAAGCATTTACTGTTCTAGGCACCTGACAGCAGCTATTCCCTTACATCAGAGAATTAATCCAAAGGAATTCCCTGAAAACTCCAGGTATGGAAAAAGTAAGAAAGAGTGAAAAGGAACATCAGTTCTGACATATGTCAACACCATAAAGTAGCTGATGGCTGCAGACCGTTCTCCGCTTCTGCAACTGGAGGGCAGCACATAACAGTGATAGTCTTCTACCCCTTTTATGTAAGATCCACAAGGTGATGTTTCATTGAGGAGGCAGATTGCCTCTGCTGTTGAACTATGGGAAAACTGGAACATCAGAGCAGCAACAGCTTTTAGAAACCTGTGGCAAGGCCAGAACTAAAACCAAGTGAGTTTCCTTCTTTTAGTCCAGATCCTTGTACTCAAGCCTTCTGTCTCCACCAGGCATAGGGGAATCTATTGTGGCTGAAGGGCTGGCTCCCTCCGCAGCCTAGCTGCACTCTTTATTAGGTTGAGAAGGATGATTTGCAGTCAACAGCTCCGCTGCCTTGGCCTGGGGAGTTCTTCTATCTGCTCTCCTGCCATGGTGGCACTCTTGGGATGTGAGATCCCAGCCAGAGTCCCTTTCCTACCAGGCCAATGGGCCCACCCAGGAGCATGATATCCACAGCATTTCCAGACACCAGAGCCTCTGAGAGAACTGGAGGCACTGAGGCAGGCAGCCTAGTAACAGAAACACGGGCCCAGAGAAGGACAGCCAATCCTCACCCAGGCTCTGATACAGAGTCAGGGTGACTTTGGACAAACCATCCAACCCCTCTGTGGCCCAGTCCCTCATGTGTAAAATAGTACTGATCTCATCTCCCTCACTGGATGGTCAGGAAATCAAATAAAATCATGAATATGAAAGTACTTTGAAAAATGTTCACTCATAAAATCACAGAATTTTAGAATGACCTTAGAGATCATTTAATTTAGCACTGCCCCTTATTATACAGATGAGGAAACAGTCCCCAAGTGCTTAAATGACTTGAACAAAGTCAAACAGAAGCAGAGCTTCTATACAATTCAAAGCACGATTATTACAAATTAGTATAATTCCAATGTGACTGCAAATATATTAATAACATATTTCTCTTTCTTCTTAGCACAAAAAAAAGCCACATTGCCTATAGAAATAAAATGAAATAATCAGGAAGGCCACCAAGTTTGGAATACATGATGAATGGCTTATTGTAATTACATTGTAAACATGACAAAATAATATTATTTACATTTTCAGTTTTTATGGCCACACCCTAGGACAGCAAAAAATAAATAAATGAATAAAAATTACCCATAATCCCTCTCTCGGGAAAAATATCAGCGTTAACATTATGGTAAACACCATTTACCATGAGATTATACTCTACATATTGTTTTATAATCTGCTATTTTGCATGAGAAGAATTAAAAATGCTAGTCTTTATCTTTCAGCAAAGTAACATGGGGTGAAGCGTGTTAATGATGAAAAACATAAAAGAGTAATTGGTTTCATGAGAAAAGGACACCTGCATAAATTTCTTGATCTATTCTCCAGAGAATAAAAGAATAAATACACATAGCTTAAGAAGTTAACAAGTAGTGGCTTCTCCAGTTAGTTGAAGGCCATGGACAAATCCATCCTCCTAATGTTCCATGCTAAGTCCAGATATGTTCTGTGGTAAGCAACAAAATGAAATCCTAAGAAAAGTCACTCTTATTGTATTTAAAATCTATTTCCAAAGCAGTTACTGACTCAGCAGCTCCTACCCTGAGTACAAAACTGAGATATTGAGCCTTTTAACATTCATCCTTCCATCTGTCTTCTGAACAAAAGGTCAGTTTTATGAGAATATATCTTTTATGTTAATGATATGTCTGTGACCCAGAGTTTTTACTCCTCACAAATCCTTCCTCTCAGAGTGAGGGCTCATGCTACTTATAAATTCCCTTAAATGCAATCTCTATTGTAGAGTGCTACTTCACTGGCCTAATCTCCACCTTAAAGAGTGCAATTCAAAGATGACATGTCCTATGGTTTGTTCTCTTTAATTCTGAAATTCTAAACTTGACAATTCCACATAAACCAATCAGATCCAATTTGGATAAATCCAAGCCTCCTGAAATAGCTCTGATTTTTCAGATACAAACCCACTGGAAACCCAAACGCCATCATTTTACCTCTGTCCACTACTCAACTGCCCGAAAAGAAAACCCAATATGTTCCAAGTAGTTACTCCTTTTCCTGCTCTTGCCCTAACCTCCAGTTATCTCTCTGAAACACAGAATTGTATAAGATCTCATCCCCATGTCCATGCCATACTACCACTTCCTTATTTTTTACTAAAAATGTCATTTTTCATCATCCCAGAGACACAGCTGGTAGGGAGGAGAAGACTTCACAATCCTCAGCCCTGAAAACATTATACAAAAAAACCTTACAATAGGTTTTTATGATTATTACAGGACATTTGGAACAACTTGGTAAAGAGCCATTATAAAAATCTGCATAAAAATAAAACTGTAAAATACATAATCAAGGATCCTAAATGCGGGTGCTCGCTTTATATTCACCCCCTCATCAAGCTTCAGTATAGGTCTGCCCCTTCCCCACTGGCCTAGCCAGTCACTATGTCTCCCTTCCTGAGATCTATCTCTCTTCTTACTCCAAGTTTTGCACTACAAAAGCTCAAGTTGGCCTTGTATAGCCTAAAATTCAAAAGTGTTTCAGCTTTAAACAAAGTACAAAGTTTCTGAGAATTTTGAAAAAGCACACCCTGAATCAAGTAAAATTTTCCCTTTGTAGGAAAATTATTTCCAGTTTAAAGATTTATCAGGAATGTTAGTCAGTTAATCTTGACCATATATCAAAAACTATAACTCCTTAAATCCCTCTCATTCTTAGATGATGTGTGCTAACACCACTTATACATGCAGCAGATGATTGGAATCTATATTTTAACCATTTTAGTGGTCAATGTAGGTCCCTGGATGATCTGTTTGGCAATACAAGTACAACATAAATGGCAAATACTAGAGTCTTTCCTGAAAGACTGGCAGGTTGAGCCATAGTCAACTCAGCCCAAAATTACTCTCACTCAATTTGACTGTGCCTGATGTGGATTTCTACAGTACATGTACTTTATTTAGACAAGACATACAATCCATATTGTCTAATATTTTTGATGTTAAGATACATTCAGAGGCCAAATAGCAGAGTGAGAGGGTCATGCGCTTTGGAAGCAATCAGAAGGCAGATAGAATCTCAGCTCTTCCAATCATAGGCCACATGGACTTGAACAAGCCCAACATCACTGAAGTTCAGCTTTTTCATGTAAAATTAGAGTAATGATGATAACATTTTATAGAGATTGTTGCATGGACTAGAGATAAGGTATATAAAATGCTCACCATAATGTCTATGGTAGATGCTATACATATGGTAGACGTCTATAGCTAGCAATAATAGCAATGGTGTGTATTTTACCTTCAATACAGTAAGCATTTCAATCCACAATTAGAAGCGTAAAGATTTCTGGGAGCCTTCATAGTGAGCTTATTCTGCTTATTCATTGTGAAGTTACTTAAGATAAGATGTAAGTTATCTGATTATCTGATGCTGATTGTTTTCTGAAAGAAACCATACTTTGAAAAAGAAAGATAAAGACTAGTAGTCTCATGAAAGGGTAAGGGGAGAGTGAACCATTACTGGGGAAACAAGACTCAGAAGAGAAACAGCTGGCAGCACAAAGACATATTTGTCCCTCTGTACCACTATGTCCTAGATGGTGGTTCTCACAAAACCAAGAGCTCCTGAACTAACGCTAAATCACCCAACACAGTGCCTGGTACCTGACAAGTACTCCATAAAAATGTATTGGCAAGATTATATTTATGTCCCTTGGGATTATTATCACAGAGAGTTCATGGGTCACTTTAAGAAAAGTCATTTTCAAAGTCTAGATAAATTTACTATGCAAGTCCAGCAAAGTCCAAGTCTTAAAATTCCAGAGATTGCAGCATCTCAAAAATTCACACTAGTGCTTTAAAAAAGAAAAACTTTTAATGTGTTCACCTTTTTCTCTGTATGATATGAAACTCTAAGGACACCAACATGATTTTTCTACATTAATATTTCTTTTTTCTGTATCTTAAAGATACTTGTGACTTAAATATTTTCTTTTAGGTGTACTTTGAATTTATGAATTAAAAAATAAGCATTTCTAGTTTTTTAAGGAACCTCCATACTGTTCTCCATAGTGGCTGTATCAATTTACATTCCCACCAGCAGTGCATGAGGGTTCCCTTTTCACCAAACCCTTTCCAGCATTTATTGTTTCTAGATTGTTTGATAATGGCCGTTCTGACTGGTGTGAGGTGATACCTCATTGTAGTTTTGATTTGCATTTCTCTAATAATTAGTGATGTTGAGCATCTTTTCATGTGCCTCTTGGCTATCTGTATCTCTTCTTTGGTGAAATATCTATTTAGGTCTTCTGCCCATTTTTTATTTGTATTGTTTTTTTGGTATTGAGCTCCATGAGCTGTTTGTATATTTTAGAGATTAATCCTTTGTCCGTTGTTTCATTTGCAAGTATTTTCTCCCATTTTGAGGGTTGTCTTTTCATCTTGTTTATGGTATCCTTTGCTGGGCAAAAGCTTTTCAGTTTAATTAGGTCACATTTGTTTATTTTTGTTTTTATTTTCATTACTCTAGGATGTGAGACAAAAAAGATCTTGCTGTGGTTTATGTCAAAAGGTGTTTTTCCTGTGTTTTCCTCTAAGAGTTTTATAGTGTCTGGTCTTACATTTAGGTCTTTAATCCATCTGGAGTTTATTTTTGTGTATGGTGTTAGGTAGTGTTCTAATTCCATTCTTTTACATGTAGCTGTCCAGTTTTCTCAGACCCAGCAATCCCACTACTGGGCATGTACCCTGAGAAAATCATAATTCAAAAAGAGACATGTAGACATGTACCACAATGTTCATTGCAGCACTATTTACAATAGTCAGGACATGGAAGCAACCTAAATGTCCATCGACAGATGAATAGATAAAGAATATGTGGCACATATATACAATGGAATATTACTCAGCCATAAAAAGAAACGAAATTGAGTTATTTGTAGTGAGGTGGATGGACCTAGAGTCTGTCATACAGAGTGAAGTAAGTCAGAAAGAGAAAAACAAATACCATATGCTAACGCATATATATGGAATCTAAAAAAAAATGGTACTGATGAGCCTAGTGGCAGAACAGGAATAAAGATGCAGATGTAGAGAATGGACTTGAGGACACGGGGAGGGGGAAGGGTAAGCTGAGACAAAGTGAGAGAGTGGCATGGACATATATACACTACCAAATGTAAAATCGATAGCTAGTGGGAAGCAGCCGCATAGCACAGGGAGATCAGCTCAGTGCTTTGTGACCACCTAGAGAGGTGGGATAGGGAGGATGGGAGGGAGGCTCAAGAGGGAAAGGATATGGGAATATATGTATGCATATGGCTGATTCACTTTGTTGTACAACAGAAACTAACACAGTATTGTGAAGCAATTATACTCCAGTAAAGATCTATTTTAAAAAAAGCATTTCAACACAACCATTTAGTTAAAAACAAGATTTTTATATCAATATCATAGAAGAGAAATAATCTTGAAACCACAGATAAAATGTAACAATCTTAAAAAATGGATTAATTGCCTTATGTGTTTTTCCAGAAATAGAAAGAAATAAGATAAGTTCCTCTAGATGAAATCACCTTTCCAGAATTTTATCTCAGGCAATTGTTTACACTAACCCCATTAGAATTATTGCTCAAATCTAAGAACTGAAATTATCATGATAGAATAACTACCAGGGAAAAACTTATAAGTACAGGAAGAAAAAGTACCTTCAACAGATCAACTGTAAGCAACACAGAAACTTAACCCAAAGTTTTGAACCTTCTACCTAAGTCCAGTATTATCTCAGAGGCTTTCAGGGCAAGTGCACAACCTTAGGTGTGCAGAAGCATTCCAGGTCATAGTTCCCTGATCTGTGGTGAGTGATGGTGAAAAATAGAGTAACAGGACATGGGACAAATCTTAGGTTACACAACACAAGTTCAAAACCAATAACCAAGCACAAGATTGTCTACTCATGGACTAGATCTCATTGGTAGAACGAGATACATGAAAATAAATGCAGGTTGTGGCAAGCATGGCTTTTATCTAATGGTCAGCAATTTCGGAGAAAAGGCTTTCAAAGATAAAATGCAAATAGGCTTTAAATTTTTGAACTGGTTTTAAATCTTCAATTTCTGTAAGCTCATCTGTCTACCCATTCTAGAAGAAATTCTAAGATAAGATCACTCTTACATGGCCATTTGCTAAGATGTTTATCTGACTTCACTTTTAATGCTCTAACCAATTTCCAGATTTGATTTCATACAGCATCCTATATGTTATATTCTGGAAGGATTTATGTTTATCATTATTCTATAACCTGATATATTTGTTTTATAAATTTTGGTGGAAGCATATTAAAACATGGTACAAAACACTTCTTATTTTTTCTGCTTCATTTAAATGGAGTATGGATGGATCACAATTTCTTTCCTCTTTTTTATTTTCGTGCAGTTTATTTCACAACTAAATGCTCAATAAACTGTATTAATTAACTGCATACAAATTACAGGCATCCCTACAGAGTGCAATCAGTAACACTGATAGCACAAGATGCCCCAAAACTCGGAATTGGCCTCAAAATATTAAATAGCAGTGCTTGGTAATAAATTTGTAGCAGAAAATAGGCAAAATACCCAGGAAATCCTTTCTTCCAAGAAAATGTCTATTCATGATTATTCACTTTAAATCAAAAAGTTCTAAATTAAATGGTTGCTATCTTGTTACTGATCACCATATTAACCAACTGGTCCTAATTACAGCTTGATACCTGTGAACTACCAAGATGCCCTAGCAAGATCTAAAGACGTCATACTGCAAATTCAACGTTTTCATACATAGGTTAAAATGCCCTGGCAAAGGTTTCTACCAGCCCCCTACCCTACCCCTCACTTAGCTTGTTTATCTGCTGTCTCAGGCTCATGCTTTTAGAAAATTAACAATAAACAGTTTAAGATATAAGAAAGTCTGCAAGAAGATTCAGGAAACTCAGGAAATTTGTGTCCTAAGGGGAGCCACAATAAAATCCTAGGTTGAAAATATCACAGAACAGATAGGAAGCATCTGTAAATCGCCAATTATATGCAAATGTGTATGCTCTGGCCTTAGGGAGATTCCAGAAGTGGCCTTATCACCTGCTGCTTCCTATGGCTCCTCATTTAGCTGTATTTAGGTACTAATACCGGTTCATAGACCTATAAAAGACATTGACCTTTCAAACCAGATTTGAGTTAAACTTGGCCATACTAGAAGATGCCCAAAGTAGTCGCAAACTTCCATATAAAAAAATGTACGCTACAATAGGAAGATTTTGCAGGACTCATACCCAAATAATAAAAACAATTCCTTTAACTCTAAGCGCCGCACAGTGTGCTAAGTGTTTTATATTTCTCTCATTTGTATTATTCAGCGTCAAAGCAGCCCTAGGGGAGGTATTATCTTCATTGTACAGATGTAGAAACTATTACAGTCTAGAAAGATTAAGGAAGTTAACTAGTTAGCAAGTAGCAAAGCCCGTATTTGCATCAGCCCCTACTGACTCCAGATCCTGGGCTCATTACCACTACTCTACTCCACCTCCCCCACCCATAACTGGGGAAAACAAATGGAAAGAAAAGTTAATTTCCAGGACTAAGGAACAAAGAACTAGGACTCAGCATCTTCTAAGTTTTCTGGGTCTAAAATTCTGTTTCTTTTATTTTTTTTTAATGGGTAATATAAATAATATCACAGGAAGTCAGATAAAAGGGATTTTTCACAACTCATCTTCCTTACTAATATATTGAAAACTAAGAATATGTGAATTCATAAAGTCCCTTCAAATCTTTATCTAGATGTGAGGCTAAAGAAAAATGGAACATCAATAGCTCAGAACTCCAGCAAATGTTGCAGACACCTTTATTCTCCCAAAGATGTCTATATTTTACATTTTTTGTTCATAAAAAATCATAATTAAAATTGCAAAGAGCAGCTTAATCTCATTTTAGTGCCTCCATACATCACTGGTTCCGCTGACCTAATAAAAAGAGCTCATCTTTCCCATATCAATTGATGTGCCAAATCACTGATTAGCTAGTGTCCATTTTGTGCACAGACGAGGGTGGTATTTAATATATCAACTCCATTAACTGCTTAATGCCATTTTTGAGATTGAACAAAGCAAATTCAAAAGCCTATTCAACAAACTTCCTGACATTATGATGGTCCTGGTCTTGATATCCTTTAACTCATTAATTCTTTTGTATTTTGTCACCAGTTTTCAAGATGCTCAGGAAAGTCAGGGAGGGTCAAGAGAGGTCAATAGTACAAAATCTCTTTTCACTGCTTCCCATTTATCACAGATCATTTCATTAGGAATGACCTGAATGAATTGATGCAAGTCAAGGAATAGCCTCAAGATTCCCCCTAAAAACCTAAGAACAACCCATTGAAATTGCCCTATCCACTCCATTAGAGACTTTGGAGTGGATGAGAGAGGGGGAGGGGCTTCTCGCCCCCCCCTCTTCAAGGCTGTGGGCACAGCAGACTCCAGTGTTGTTAATAACATGCCAACGCTGTCACTTCTGCTCAGGGGGCTGCTGAAATCCCCATGAGAGTCACACTGTGTGACATGAAGCGAGCTATCGCTAAGTGAGGTCTAGGGAATAATTAGAAAACAGGCAGTCTGACTTTTAAATATTCTACTGTCTTTAAGTAGTTTAAATAATTTCTAAGCAGAAGTGCCACCCGGGAGAGCAGGGTGTCAGCAGCAGAATGGATGCTGTTGCTAACAGCCAACAGCTGGAAAGGGACTGTGACAATGCCCCCTGCTTTGCAGTACTTTCCTGGTCTCCTGCGCTACACTGGCTCTGGAGTCTAACAGCACAATATGGGAAACGAGAGCTCATCTATCTACTTGTCAGGGGCACTGCAGGCATTCCACGTATACGCCTTCCCAGCTTGGCCTGAGCTGAGCTGGATCATGACCTAAAAGGAAGCCTTTCAGGGGTGAGAGGCCTTTTATGGTAATTAATCCTCCACGAGGCACAATCCCCAGTGTCACCTGAGCAAAGAGGAACAAGTAGGAAATTCCACGATTCTAAATTCTTTATATGTATATATCACAATGAAAAGGGGTTATATCAGAAATTCTAAAGGAAAATCAAGTGTTTATGTAAGGATGCCATGATAACCCCCTGGATGCTTTAACTGTATTTCTCTCTAGCTTTTCCATCAAACCAAGAACCCTTTGTGCAACTGAAAGCTTTTTTAGACTCTGGGGAGACCTACTGTGCTATATCTTTTGCTGTTGTCCTTTCCATTATAAGTGCCACCATTCCTAATTAGAGCTTCTTTCCCCTACCCCCACTCCCCAGTTCTAGTATCTACATACACCTCTTAACTGGTCTCCATAGCTCCTTCTCTCATGTCTAACCTATGTTGTACTGCCAGATTAATTTCCCAAATTACACTTTGATCCTAACCCTCCCTTACTCAAAAAAAAAAAAAAAAAAAAAAATTGAAAGCCCCAAATCTAAACTACTTAGGCTGACGTTACGGCCCTTTAGAGTATGTACATATGAATCCTTGGCAATAAATGGAGCCAACCCAGTGAGCAGTACACTCACGATATGAATTCTCAGGAGACTTCTGGATGAGCTGTCAAGGACAGTCTTCAAGGGCAAGAAAAGAAAATGGCATGCAATACATATCTAGGGAGGGCTAGGAAGGAAGGAGATTAAAGGGATTGACTATCCTGCTGAAATTGATAAAATCTGGCAGCTGGTTAGATATGGGGAGTGAAGAAGAGGGAGGGGTGAAGAGGACTGAGAACTGACAAACCTCATTAGTCAGAGCATGAAGAAGCCACTTCACAGGCAGAGAACAAAGAGAAGAAGAGAAGATAAGTTTCTGGGAAGATACTGATTTAAGCAAAAGAGAGGGATAGAAATATGAATCTGGAAATCCAGAGAAAGGTTCAAATGACACAGTGAGAGAAAATGTGCTGGTATGGAGTCGCAGAAATAATAAAATAATAATAACAGTCAACTTTTTTTAATGGCTTATTTTCTTCCAGGTACTGTGAAAAAAAAAAAACCCTTATATTCTCATTGAGTCCCCCAAACCCTCAGTTTACAGATGAGAAAACTGAAGTTCAGAAAGCTTCAGTGACTAACTCAGAAAGGAACCTGGGCAGTCCATAGAAAAAGAACTATACAAATGGCTTTAAGCACATGAAAGGTACTCAAATTCAGTGAAAATTAAGTAAACGCAAATAATAAAAATAATTCCTATTTTTCACCTATGTAAATACTGATGATCAAAATCTTGGTGAGGATGTGAGAAATAGGTCTCTCATACACTGTTGGTAGGGATATCTTTTAGGACAAAACTTTTGAAGAGCAACTTGGAAATAACTATCATAATTTTAAATTTACCCGCCTTTCGGCCCTATAATTCTACTGTTAAGATTTTTCAGTATTGGTATATTTGCACATGAAAGTTGTGGGGGGGCTGTGAATCCTAAAGTCAGCAAACAATAAAGTTATTTGGATTGGGGGAAACTCAGTGGCCTAGATAACACTATCTATTTTGAATTAATGATACCATCTCCAGAATCTCTACAAGGCCTTCCTTGGCCTCCTAGGCTCCTTAATTCTTTTCATTTACCTTTTCTCTTGTTCTTTTCTTCTTCCTTAAAACCTGGTAGTAGCTGAAGTTATTCTTCATTCAGCTGATGTTTTAAACAAAGAAAATAGAGAGAAAGAACTGGAGAATGAGCAATGGATTTGTGCTAACTAGCATCTTTTCCTGATCATGTGATGTGAGAGAGGGAGTATGAGGAACTGAAAACTGAACATTTAGACAGCAAATGTTGAGGAACAGGATCCACTCTCCAAATGTTCTCCTCCTCTGCAACCCAATGCTGAGATCACCTCCAAACAGCCCTCAGATCCTTGTGTGTTTTCCCAACCCTCTAAATAAACAAGAGCTGCCACATTTTTAGTAAATGTAGTACTCTGTCAGCAGTGTAAGCTAGTCCTTTTTAATACATAATATCGAAAATTTGCAGACAGAGAGCCAAAAGGAAAGAAAACAAAACATGGGGAAATGTAATGAGGCTATAATGTGTGCCAGATACTTTCACATATATGATTTCATTTATTTCTCACAAAGTCTTGGGAGATGGTTATTATAATCTCCCTATTTACACATGCAGCAACAGAGCCTTGGCTGTTGTTAAGTAATTTTGCCAAAAATAGGCAGCCAGTAATTGGGACTGCTGAGATTCAAACTCAAGTATGTCTGGTCCAAGGCTCATGCTGTTTCACTTTCCACTTCTCATTATGCCAGGAGACAAAAACTTTGAATGCAAGAAGTAAAAACCATTCAAAACCTTGCAGACTCATTTCACGTAACCTACTACTCCTCTGGAAAGATCAGAGCTAGGCATGTCCAATGGTCAATACAAGGTTTGAAAGTTGGCCTTCCCAATGAAAACTTTCCTGTTGATCCCATTCTATTACTAACGAAACAGACTTGCTTCAGGAAACTCCTAAGCAAAGTATCATGCAAAGAGGAATCAATTTTGCTTTCAAGGCTGAAACACTTAGATTTGTACACTGTTACTTGATTTTTAAAAATTTGATTCTTAATGGAATCTAATCCAAAACAACCAGAGGGACAAGAAAAGGTATAAAGAGAGCCCCTCTTTACCTTCATCTTCCTTTGGAATAGGAAGTCTAAGGCCATTAGGAAGAAGGAATGAAAAACAACAGAGTTGCAAAATAGGTACATGACAAATTTCAGATAAAATTAATACAGGTTTAGCTTCAAATACTTAGCCTGGGTTAAAAATGATAGATTATATCATTTTTTTTTTTTATTGAAGTATAGTTGATTTACAAGGTTGTGAGTTTTGGTGTACAGCAAAGTGATTCAGTTATACATATGTATATTCTTTTTCAGATTCTTTTCCATTATAGGTTAACACAAGGTATTGAATATAGTTTCCTATGCTATATTTGTAAATAAAACATTTATTAAGTCTCTTTTATATGCAGAGATGCTTTTACTTATCTGAATAAAACTAACAAGGGAACTAATAGGAAAACAAGAAATATCACATACTAAACTGTAATCCTAAGGAAAGCCACTTATTTCATTAAACTTTGTGGGTCATCATGGCATAGCTCAGTTTGGCTAAGCATCCATATTTTATATGCCTCGTGGCTGCTTTCATTTTCAAAGGGTCTTCAGCCCTATATCATTGATTCATGAATTCATTCATGCAACAAATATTTATTGCCTATAGAGCTCTTTATTGCTTTCTGTCATTTTCTTCACAGACACACAGACTTCATAATGGGATTTATTCCTACTACCCAATCTTACTCTTTCCCCCTTAAATTTTCTTCACCTTTTCCACTTCATTTTGATGCATTTGTCTCCCCAACCTCATAGTTCCTTCCAGCCTTGAGGACCCACAGTGGGCAAGTTTAATAGACTGGAATAAAAGCTGAAGTCAATAGTGGGAAAAAGTAGTGCGTGCTTTTGCATTAATATTTCTAGCAAGAAGAAGAGGGCAGGGTAGCACACAATTACACATTTTCCCAAATTACACTGAACATGCATTTGAACATTTCAAAACTCTGGCACTCAAAGTTGTTTTCACTGTTGATGAAACTGTAATTATACTATTGGGCAATTTAATTAATTTTGTGTTTTATTACAAAAGTCCACAATTCTGCCTAAATAGAGTTAAATTAATGGAATATAAATTGGTTTGTCACATCTCCAAGAATTTTCATGAAGGGTATTTGGCTTTAATTTGTAAAATCCAGTGAAGTCTCTACATGATAAAATTAATCATCCTTTTCTATCATTTCATCTAGAATTCAGGTAAAAAATGCATAATTTTATGTTCTCATTAACCATTTTTTCCTGCAAAATACTAAAATTCTTAGATAAGCATTAAATTATTAGACCACAGAGACTACTCAAGATGTTCATTAAGTTGACTCCTTCTGCTTGAAAAAAAAAATATCATTAATAGATCAGCATCAAAAAGCTACTATATGATAAGGAGGCTGTTTTATGTAATTGTAAGTTTATGGATAAGAATGCCCCAAGACAATAATCAATTTATAAATTTAGTTTAAGAAAAAGAGGGGATCATTTGCTCCTTCTTAATCTTACCCCAAAATTCCATTTCCATGCCAGAAAACATCTTTCAAATAGTTTTGTAAAGTGGTTCTTTCCATCAAGATTATTTCAACCTGGAAATGCCCTATGTTTTACGCAAAATTCCTATTCCACTAAATTACTGTAACATAACTTTCCTTCTCTCTCTCCTTCTCCCTCTCCTTCTCTCTTATTTATCACAGGTTACTCTTTTCAAAACCCTATTAAGTAGTTAAGCAAATACCACAATCATCACTTAACAGATGAGAAAACTGAAACGTGGAAAGCTGAATGACTTTGGAAGCAGTTTAGTGTAGGAGAAATACTGAAGAATTTGAAGTCAGAAGTCCAAGATTCTATTCCTTATTCCCCCTGTAATAAACTAGGTGTTACTGGATTAGTCACTTCATCATTCTTCACCTCATTTTCCTTAGCAATAAGATGAGACTTAGTATAAATCAACTCTAAGGTGCATTTCATCCCTAAATTCTAAACTTGTCCAACACTGAGAGATTCAGAATTAGGATACAGGTCTTCAATTACTCATCCAGTCCTCTCTCCACTGCTTAAGTCAATAAACCTGAAAGTCAAAGATCCTCCCTGCCTCTTTGGAACATCTTTGTTCATCATTTCATATCAACACAATTCAACAGAATATGAAGGAAAAGGAGCAGAATATGTACAAATTCATTAGATATCAATTCATTCAGACCCCCCAATCCATTCATTATTTTTGTGGGCCAGCAATTTTTTTCATAATTAAAAATATATATATCAATTCAATTAGAGCAAATCTCAAAGAATTAAATAAAAACATTTAGTATGACATCATTAAGAACTGCTCCGGGAACCTGGACCAAGCATTTGACTCTCTGTCTGACCTTAAGCAAGTAAGTGAACTAGAATTGGTCTGAATAATTCTTATATTTTTCATAGCTCTGAAAAATGTAATTGTTTTAATCAATGGCAAAAAAGATTATAGAAATGCCTACCTTAGTCTTCAAAGAAACCCACACATACACACAGGGGGTAAAAATGGCCTTCACCTAGTCTTTGCCAGAAGGCTGAGAAGCAAGGGCAGATATGCGAGTATTTCATGTGGCTCCTCACTGAGAGCTCAGTCCAAAGAGAATGCTGAAGAAATCTAAGCATGAACAATGGGGGAGACTCAGTAGCTATGAGACCTAATGGGCCAATGAAATTGGCTCACCTACCTTCTGAGGCTCCTCTCAACTGTTTTTGAAAAAAAAATTCAGCAAGAATTAGGGTAATGAAAAGCATCCTACCAATGAAAAATATGGTGTGTGACTAGACCCTCAGTTTCTCAACTATGTCAAGGATGTGGGCCTCCACGCTGAGCTGTCACAGCACCATGATTCTTAACTACATCGTTTGACAGATGGTTTCTCCATCAACGTATCAATTCTGATCCAGCATATACCAGTCACAGATTGTATCTGCGGGTTGTTTCCTTCCCCCATTTAGGAAGAAGCTCTGGAACTGCCTGAGAAAATTAAACTACTTAGACTAGAGAAGTAGAGATTTGTTTCATTTGCATCAGTTGCCAACATTGCAAAATGGCTGTACCGCAAAGGGCATTTCTTTAAAGACATCAGAAATTAAGTGGAAAAGCCAAGAAGTAATGGTGCTTCCATAATGTAAGAGTTTGAAAATACCTCTTAAAAGCCATTTTAAATGTAAAAATCCCATAGCTCCTACAAAGTGTTTTTAGAGGTCCATCTGCTGAGCATTAATATTCAGTTGAGTTTTGTGGATATAAGAGATTCTCTGTTTTGCATCTGAGGTGCAGTGTTTGAAAGTATACCTAAGATAACGTGCCACCATTCTGATAATTTAATATAGTTTGAGAGTTGAAGAGTTTATTTAGACAGTGGTGGGGAGGTTGGTGCAAATGGAGAGTTAGAAATCATTGGCAAGGAAATAAATTGAAAACATAAGTCAAAAGCAAAGCCTTAAAAAAAAAAAAAGCAAAGCCTTCTTTTCAGCAAGCTGGACCATAATAAGTGAATAGATATTATAAGAGGGCAGCAATAGCTTAAATTACAAGTCTCATAAAGCCAAAAATTTGTTTGCTTTTATAGTTAATTTAATATAGCTTTATGAATTTGGATGCACAAAGTATGAGAAATAGAAAAACGAACTACTTTTGTGTTAGTTCGTTTTTCTGCTCAAAATCAAATAAGCCAGAAAAAAAGTTATGTTTTCAAGCCTGTCGAATTCCTTTTCCTCCATGATTCACCCATCCCTGGTATGTCATGTCTGGCCTGGAAGAGAAGCAGATGTCATTCCAGTAAGACCTCTGTTTCCTTGAACCTGCATCTTCATTCATCATTTTTGTCACATGCTGAGCACACACAGCCAGTTGGACCAGACTCAAGGTCCCATTGCCTCTGTGAATTCTAAAGAGTTGGGCAGATTATTGTATAAAATTGCTCAAACTACAGCAACCTTGAAATCAAGTAATAATGATGAACAATCACAACAATTATTTATTATTTATTATTCCCAAGCCGGGGACCAATGAGTTAATCAGCTATCACCAAGATGAACCAGAATTCTTTATCTCCTTTTCAAACATTATGCTTTTAGTTAAGATCCCCCTAAGTCAATATATTAGGCTTTCACCCTTATATAGACAGGGAGTAGCAAAATAGTATGAAATCCTGTGGTTCTTAATTTTTCTTGCTGGCAAGATGAAAGTCAGCAGACTTGATTCTAACTCCTACATGTGTGACCCAGGTAAGACATTTAACTATCCCGTGCCTCAGCATCACCACTTATAGAATAAATTACCAACAACTAGCTTTGTTCCTTCCCATTTCAGAGCAGAGGCTATATCTAGAAAAGTGCCTTAAAGAATTGTTCTTTTCTGTAAGAGTCAGCAAATAAATGATTGGCAAAGAAACAGCCCTTAGGACACACGGCAAGAAAACCCTGCATCTCATATTTGGTTTGAACGACTGACAAGCACACCAATGTGCATTGTAACAAGCCACGTGTTATTTTCTAGGTTAGTGGCTTCCAACAGCATCTGATATTTACTATTGGCCCAAACACTTTTGGAAGAAGTGACAAAAAGTGGACCCTGATAAGCATCAGGCAATTTCCTCCCAACTTGTGCTCACAAATGACTTGTGAATGTTAAAATTCCAGGCTGCAACATTGCTCAAATTCTGATCCTTTCTGGGAAGTGCCATTCTCTCTGGACAGGAAATGGCAACTCAGGCTACAAGACTGTGCAGATGGTATTCAGAAAGAGGGAAGTCTGTTCTCATTGTGAGCTGAAATGCCCTGGCTTGGAAATAAAGCTTTACCTTTCACCCTTCTGCTAGAGCTGTTAACAGCCCGAATTTCCATTCAAAGATCCACTCCTTTCCTTTTTCAATGGCACCACAAAGGAAAATAGGACCAGCGATTACTCACCAAGACACAATATTCAGTACATCAATTTTCTCCATGCATAGAGTATTACTCCAGCTGATTAAAAGTCTTGGGATTAGCCTTTTAAACTGGCCACAAGTTGATCTGTAGTTTAAGCCAATTCATTTTCTTTTCAGACCTACACTACAGTTTTGCAAACACAGCTTTAGTCCCCTTTTGTTAAATTTACATATAGGAGAACTAATAATCCATAGAATAATTCAGTGACTCATTGGGGGTGGTATGGAAAGTAACGGCATGGCATAGCATTACAAGGCTCCCTCTGATAATATGAGACACAAGTATTCAGTCCACAAGTGGGCAAGTATTCTTGCCCACAGTTCACTCCACAGTGCATAGAAGCTCAGATGATGAAATCAGTAGTATAAGTTAGACTCCTAGACTCCAGTTTCTAAAAATTGTCCTTGTCTTTTGCATTTATCGGAGAAAAAAGATTTCTACAGAATTTCTCCACATACCTGTTTCCTGTCTCTGAGACAGGAAAAGCACCCCCCACCACAAAATGCCCTGTTTACCACAAGCACATAAATATAAGGCAGTAGCTAAGAAAGATGAATGTCCAGCTGTGGTGACCCACAAGAACAGAGAAATTCATGATTTACCAAAAAACGGTTATAACACCTCATGGGGTTGTTAACTCTGGTTTCAATATTGAGACTCCAGTGAACACTGATTGCTAGAAAAGCTGCCTCATCCTTTCCACCTTTACCATGAATCAGCAATATTTCTCTAGAACCATGTGTCCCTTTTTAAAGGGCCCTTTTGTATTCGTTCTTAATTTTGATTATAGCATAGATTGAGGGAAGAGAGATACAGGAGGAATCAGAAAGAGGAGCTAGTGGCTAAAACATATCATCAGAGGATTTTCTACATCCTTCTCCACGAATGGTCCTAATTCTACCACTTCCCCAGCCATTAGAAGCCAAAACTGGAAAAGAACTAAGGGCTTAGAAAAGATGAAGAATTGTGTAGCAGGGGAAGCAAAGTGCACAATGAAGAGGAGAAATGCTTTGTCCCAGACCTTGTGGTGGTTAAAATTGATCTTCCCCTTTAAACTCTAAACACCTAAGACATAGAATATCATCTACTATTTCATTGTTCACTGGTAATCTGCCAGGTCACAAAGGCAGTCCTCCAATGTTTTCTTTCAAAATTATGTATATAGCATATGTTAGGAAAATTATTCACTTTTGGAATTCACCAGTACCAATATCATGACAGTCTTCAAATCAATTATTTGAACTCATTAATTCCTCAGCTAAGGAAGTTTAATAAATAGAACACTGAATTTTCTTAAAGCAAATGGTTCTTTACATGCTCTGGATTAAGAGCATATTTGTCCACTTACAATATTTAAAAAAACATCCCCACCACAAAATGTCCTGTTTGGGATATACAGACATCTTGGAAACCGAGATATTTCCATAAAATTTTTTGGTGGTTGTGCATGACTCTTGTTTGTTTGGTTGGTTTTTTTCCCCCTTTAGTCTCTTTTCTGCTGATTAAAATATTTAGAATCATTTTCACATGTTGAGTAACTAAGAAATCAGGAGCTCATGTCAACTGTTCAGCATACTGAAGAGGGTAAAATTTTTATGATGATCGTTTCTAAATATAGAATAGATGCAAATGCTGAATATTTTTCTCTCCCTCTACTTTCTCTTCCTCATCCTCTCTTCTTCTAATTCAATGGAAAGAAAAAAGTATCTTTGAGAAGAAACCTGATGATTTCTATCTTTCAGTCCATTTTAGTTTCCAGACTGGAGTGAAATTCCTGGCACATTATGTTGTCTCTTTCTTTGCTCCTTCACATTGGTCTTGGCAATGATTTTTTTGGATATGACATTAAAGGCACAAGCAACAAAAGCAAAAATCAACAAGTGTGACTACATTGAATTAAAAAGCTTCTGCATAGCAAAAATAACAATTGACAAAATGAGAAGGCAACCTAATTTGCAAACCATATAACTGATAAGGGGTTAATATTCAAAATATACAAGGAACCCATGCAACTCAATAGCAAAAATACAAACAATCTGATTTTAAAATGGGCAGAGGACTTGAATAGACATTTTCCCAAAGACATACAAATGGCCAACAAGTACATGAAAGGTGTTCAACATCACTAATCATCAGGAAAATGCAAACCAAAATCACAGTGAGATATCACCTCACAACTGTTAGAATGGCTATTATCAAAACATAAAGAGATAAATGCTGGTGAGGATGGTGATAAAAGGAAACCTCGGCATACCATTGGTGGAAATGTAAATCAGTACAACCACTATGGAAAATAGTATGGAGGGTTTTCAAAAAGTTAAAAATAGAATTACCACATGATCCAGCAATCCCACTTCTGGGTATATATCCAAAATATATGAAATCACTATCTGGAAGAGATATCCACACACCAATGTTCACTGAAGCATTATTCACGATAT
Source organism: Kogia breviceps (assembly GCF_026419965.1). Taxonomy (NCBI): domain Eukaryota; kingdom Metazoa; phylum Chordata; class Mammalia; order Artiodactyla; family Physeteridae; genus Kogia; species Kogia breviceps. Next base: position 62,460,293 of record NC_081318.1, on the reverse strand, counting down.
CCAAGACACGGAAACAACCTAAGTGTCCACTGACAGATGAATGGATAAAAAATGTGACATATAGATACACACATATATACACAATGGGAGTATTATTCAGCAATAAAAAAAGAAGGTCCTGCCATTTGTGACAACATGGACTTTGAGGGCATTATCCTAAGTGAAATAAGTCAGACAGAGAAAGACAAATACGGTATGATCTCACTGATATGTGGAATCTAAAAACAACAAACTCATAGAAACAAAGAGTAGAATGATGGTTGCCAGGGGCTGAGAGGTGGGGAAATGGGAAGAGGTTGGTCAAAGGGTACAAACGTTCAGTTATAAGATGAATAAGTTCCAGGGATCTAATGTACACCATGGTGACTATAATTAATAATACCATATTAAAACTTGAAAGTTGCTATGAGAGTAGAGCATTAATGTTCTTACTGTAACAACAACAAGAACAACAACAAAATAATTATATGAGGCAAGGGATGTGTTAACCAACCTTACTGTGGCAAACATTTCCCAATATATACATGTATAAAATCATCACATTCTACACTTTAAATGTATACAATGTTATATGTCAATTATATCTCAATAAAGCTGGGGGGAAAAGCTGTGAGAGAGAACCAGCTCCAACAGACATTAAATAAAGCTAGACAGCCTTTCTAATTAACACAGCATGATACTGGTACATACAGAGGCAAACAGACCAATGGAAGAAAAACAGATGCAAGGATATTTAGTATCCGATAAAAGCGTCATCTGAAATCACTGAAGCAAAGGTGGTATTTTAAACAATTGATGCTAGGATGTCTGCCTAGCCATTTGAAAAAATAAAATGAGACTTCTATTACACCATACATAAGACATAAATTCAAAATGGATCAGGGTTCTAAATGTAAAACAATAAAACAACCACGTATGTACAAGAAGAAAATATGGATGAATTCTTACATTATGTGGGTGTAGGCTAATTGATAACTATGATCACATTAAATAAATTTAATTATAAAAAAGGAAATTCTGATACCTGCTGGAACATGGATGAACCCTGAGGACATTATGCTAAGAGAAAGAAGCCCTGTCACAAAAGGATAAATATGGCATGATTCCACTTATACGAGATACTTAGAGTAGTCGAATTCAAACAGACAGAAAGTATAATGGTGGTTGCCAGGGCCTGGAGAGAGGGGAAAATGGGGAGTTGCTGTTTAATGGGTATAGAGTTTCAGTTTTGCAAGATGAAAAGAGTTTTGGAAATTGGTTGCACAGTGTGAATGTACTTAACATTATTGAACTGTACAGTTAAAAATGGTTACGCTGGTAAGCTTTATGTTATATTTTACCACAATTAAAAATAAAAGTAGATTTTTAAAAAATGTTAACTCTCCTTGCCAGAGACCAGCACGAACTAGATTCCAAGGGAACAATTCCTCATGAGATTTTCCCAGAAAAGCAAAGTAAAAAACACACTCATCTCCTGAGCTGTCAAAGGGAGAAACCTGCATTGACGCTTCTTACCAAGGAGGATCCATTTAACTTTTGCCAACACCTTTGCAAAACAAAGAAGAATTTGTGAAGTGTCTCTAGTATCAATCCCTACAGCCACCACCTCACCCTCTCCCCCACTCTTTTTAACATCTTACCAGGCACCAACTTCTACAATCCCATGAAATCTGGAAAAACCAAGACATGTCTACAGGATGCCTACTGTAAAAACAGGTCCAGCATTTGAACAAAGGCATGGAAAATGCTTCCTTCTCCCCTCTTCCCACCACACACTAAATGGCTTTGCCTAATTGCTTGAATTACCCATCATGAATAACCTCCAGTAGAGGTGTGAAAGAGAATTTATTAAATCAACATCACATATTCACATTCCTAGTCTCAAGGCCTTGCAAAGCCCTAAAAAAGGAAGATATAAAACATGATGGAGGGTCAAGGGTATCAATGAGTTTCTAACGCATCAAGAACCAAGACATTAAGGAAGAAAATGATGCCTTCAGGAGATCTAATAAAATAAATAATGGGAATAGGAAGAATATTCAATAAGTCCACAGGAGCAGCTGCTTGAAGTTTCATCAATGATCGTAACACACCTAGAGAAAGAATGTATCAAAAAGATCGAAAGGGTCTGTCAGCATAGAAAACAAGGATTCAGAGAAGCAAGCAAGGTGATGCATGCTCAGCACTCTCAAGGATAGGAAGACACTAGACAGAAAAAGGGAACCTTCGACACTACTTTGGGGTCTTCCATGCGTCTTATGAAATAACCTCAAAGTTATATATATATATATATATATATATATATACACACACACACACACATATGTATACACACATACATATATAAACACACACACATACAAATATATATTTATATGTATAAAGTTTTGATTACTAATTGGACTCTCCAGAGCTACCATATTGAAAGTAATGTGCTCTGAATAGTGTTTTAGATATTCTTCTCACAGCAAAAGGGCATTATCAAAATGATTTGCTGGTTAGAGTGAGTCTATTTCTGTGTTAACTCTAGGAGCACTGGTAACGTTCAGTTTCTGGGCCCTGGACCAAAGCAATTTCTCCATGCTGATGCCACCCTGCAGGACTTCTGCATGGCTAATCAGCCAGTCCTTTTCTATCAGCTTTTCCCATGACTGTGTAATGCACAACATTTAATTTAAAATGTTACCAAATTTTTAAGTAAAGAGTATGGGATACATTCCATGAAGCACATTATGGTAGTGAACTCTGGTTGCCCAAGTTCATGAGGACCCTGAACGTCTCATAAGAAAGGGAACATAAAAGATGGGAATGATCTTTTTGCCTATTCAACAATCTTTCATAATCATAAGCCTTTCATAAAGGCTTGTAATCAACCTTTCTCAGCCATTTGAAGATTTAGTTGTATATAAGATGACCATATAATTTATCATCCACACCAAAACACTTTTGAAAATGAGATGGTATTTTTGATATAAGTGATAGGCATAAAACAGGACTTTCCCAAGCAAACAGTGGTGTATTATCATTGTCTTATGGCCTTGGTCATTGAGTATTCATGACATATCTACTCAGAGAGAGACTAATAATCTATAATTTTTTTAAAAAGCTAGAAATTCTTGAAACAGAGTGATCGCAATACATTATTCAATAAACAAAATAATCTCCCAAAGACAGAAAAACTTGTGATAACATTGGTCTGCTCATCTTCCCAAAATAATTTGTTCAGCTCGAGGTTAGTAAGGAAAAGGAACTCCTACTGCTTCGCATAAAGCCATCTGTGCTTTGGAAATGGCTGACAGGTACCTCCAGAAGAAGTAGTCAAAAGTCATAAACAATCAAAATCATGACAATTAAATACAAGGATCTATCAGGATCTCATTATCCAAATTTCAATGAAAAGAATTCAAACACCCTCTCTCTCAAAGAGAAGAGCAGTTACTTTACTGTCTAAGTCCATTGGCTGCACTCTGTTATGAGGGTTCTCAAGCCCCATCTTCTGACTGGGCTGCTAGGAAAGGAACGGAGATAATAATTAGAATAAGCTTGAACCCTCAAAATTTTTCAAAAACACATTCTTCTCTTATTGCAGATTTTCAGCCAGACTATGTATTCTGGGAAGATCTGGCATTTGTAAAAATTCAAAGTTGAAAGCCCACATTCTATAAATAAATCTACAATGAACTGCTAAAAGGTTTATTTCTGATTTCTTATTTCACAAACTAGGAACTAAGCATAAAAATATTGGGTCGTAAAATGCTTAAAAAGTAGATTACTAGAAACTAATAGAACACATTATTATCTATTGAGCCAATGATGGGTCAAATGGCATTTGGAATCCTTGCAGAGGATATGAATATGACCTTCATGTATACCACTTACAGAAAGCAATTTTATTTACATTTTTAAATCCACATAAAGGTGAAGGATGATACTGCTGTAAAATGGAACATTTAATTTTTTGCCCCAAGGCATAACTAAGCTCTCCCAAGGTCAAATGTAGTACAAGACTGAAATGACGCCAGACTCTCCACCTTCATCTCATGCCAGAGGGCTTCTACTTTGGGCAGGAGTATCTTGGATCTACCTTAATTCTTCAGAAATAGAAAAATTCCTAAATTCAACATAGACTGAGTAGTTCTATAAAATATTTTGTGAGCATTATTCTATTTTACTTTTAAGTCACATATCCAGCCCACACTGAAAATGCCTATGCTAAACTAGTTAAATGTTTGGGGCTATTTTGACTATAAGGTATTAAGCTAAACAGATTTTTTTAAGTTTCTTAATTTGTATCAATGTGCAAAGCTTTTGCTTATAAAATAATATGAATTTGCATCTCTCTTTTATATCTGTCAGCTGTAAGAAACACAGAACTCACGAGGATAAATGCTATGAGAAACACTAGAGTTTATGCCTCTTACATGTGGTTATCCCCTTACAAATAAACTCTACTCTCCTCTCCCTGCCTCCTCCTGCCCGGACATGGCAAATAATTCAGAAAACAGGTGTGTGATTTGTTAGAAGAGATACAGATGTCATGGATCATTTTAAACTCCATCACAGATGACTGTAAGAGCTGTGCTTTATGCCTGGGTCTCACTTATTACTTTACCCTGAGGCCCAGGGATCATTTTTCATATTGGTCAGGTCAATAGATGCAGAGTTCCTAAAGAGACTGTGTCCCCCACATGCCATCAGCAGAAGCTAGAGTCATGACCATCAGTGTCAAACCTGCATATGTTACCTTTGTATCCCCCCTTTGATGCACTACATCTAATAAAACTACTAAATTACAGTAGTACCAACAGCATTTTATGTACACATCCAGTTATCCAAATAAGGTCTATCCAGAGGAAGGGGAAGCAAGAACTAGTCACTGAAGTAGAAAGCAACCCGGTTCCTTCTTTCAAAAAAAATTTTAATCATACACACACACACACACACACACACTATGGAGTTGTCATTAAAAGCAGTGGCTCAAGAATTAGACTATCTGGAAGAGAATCTTTCCACCTTGCACTGTTCACTCACATTCTCAGTGCCTCAATTGTTTCATCTATAAAATGGAGTGTTATTAATGATATGACTAGGATGGGCACATTAATATATTAATATTAGTAATACTAATAGTACCTTACTGATGGTACCTATCACCTTACAGGGTTAAGAGAACTAAATGAAAAAAAAAAAAAACCATGTTAAAGTCCTGGCATAGTGCTTGACTCAGGGTATAAACAAGAAGGTAGAAGATTTTATCTTTTGCAGTCATCTCCACACCTTCCCCACTCTCAAGTCAAATCCAAGACACAAAATACTATCTCTGTGTAGGAACCCTTCTTGGGTACCCAGGACAATGCCTTGGAAGGAGGCATATGGTGTCCTACAGGAGATATTCTGAGCAGCATATAGGAAGGGTGCTGTGCTCTCAACCCACTAAATTATTTCATCTAGTACTTCTGGGGAGCTAATGTACTGCCACATACAAGCGCACAGCTAGAATGAACTTCACCAGAGAAAAGCGGCCTGTATCCCCTGTCCAAAGGTCTTTGGACTTTAAAACCCAGTGGGCTGTACATTTTGATTACCTTGTGTGCAAATTTTAAGAGAATTTCAAGTGTTAAAAGAAAAGTAAATAAAAGCAAATACTGTTCACAAATTAATCAATACTTAAAATTAGATCTTAATAAATTGCCCATAGTGCTTGCCACCTGAAATTAAAACATCACAAGAATTCTCATTTCAATTAGGCAGTCTGTTCATTGGGTCTGCCAGTGACTTGTCTCTTCATTTCTATAAACACTTGGGTAGTTGTTGTAAAAATGGCCATTTTCTTTTGTTTTAACCATAATGGTTACTATTCCCATTAAATACATATGGCTTACTGGGCAGCCCTGGGCAAAAGGTACAGCAATCAACCAGCTGCAAGAGGGAAACAAAAGATAGGATTGGTTTTAGGGCAGAGCAGTGTTTCATCCCAGTAACAGCTGTGCTGGGAGCATGGGAACCTGGTCCAGAAACCTTTCCCTCAACTTTTTTTCGTTTACTATTGATTCACCACTGCTATGTGCCACACACCTTTCTAAGCTCTTTGTAACACATTAACTCAGTTAATCCTCAATAACAACTCTGTAGGGTAGGAGGTATTGTTAGCCTCATTTTACAGATTAGGTAATTAAGATCTGAGAGGTTAAAAAGTTTGCCCAAGGTCACAGAATTAAGAAAATACTTTGCCATTCTCTTCCCCTCTTTTCTCCTAATAAGTCTTTTATCAACGCCTTTTCCCTTAAGAATTGAAGTGAGAGATGGGAGAGAGACCAGAGGTGGGTGGGGGCATCCAGGATGAATGAAAAGGGCCTATTTTCTCCCTCCTGTGGCCAGGTCTTCACTGGAGCAAGAAGTCACCCTCTTTCTCATCATTATTCTTCTACTCCTGAATAGAAGAGTACTGAATTCATTGCTGACATTGCACAGGTGCCATGATATTATCCACCTAGTTAGAAGTAGTGGTCTTTGGGAGGATATCAGCCATCTTTTGGCATGTTGATTTGCTGTTAAAACTTCTCATTTTTTTCAGCATTTGTTTAAGGGGGAAAAAATCCATCAGTCTGAGAAACGTGCAAATCCATCTGGCCACATATTAGAGCTCTTCTAACTGTGGAGGATTTCAGTCAAGAATGCAAGGCAGGATTAAACATCTCAGGCCAAATCATTCACTCTTCATGCTTCCACACTCCAGAACATTTCAGCCTGACAGCAGAGCTGCAGATCCAAAAGTGGTAGCTCAGCTCATATGTGCTAGTGCCAGTTCTGCTTTAGTTTGATAATGGCTAGAGATTCTGGCTGCCTCTGGTGCAGCTACTCATAACCAAAAGAAATAAGGTTGAAAATCTAATATGAGGCACTCATCATTCAATTACATATTTCTTGCGAAAGAGGCAAAAACCCTGCCATGTTCTGAAAAATCTCAACATCAATAGCAATTAAGTTTCACTTCAAGAGCAGAGAAATACACTGACTATCCATGAATAACTTCATATGCAATGGTTTGCATCTTTCTCTACATTTCATGCTGTAAGACAATAAATGATGGTGCCGTGGCACAAGAAACTATTGACAAATAACCAGAAAAAATATGTGAGTAAAGGTATTTTATATTTCCAGTTTCAGAGATCATGTAGTCGGTCCTATTACCAACAGCACAGCTGCTCCAACAACAAATCACAACTCATAGTTCAATTCAGTTTTAGAATCAAACCTGGGATTAATTATGGCATTTTCATTGAAAACTTCTCAAACAAAAAGTGTAATGGATCTCATATAATCCGATGCATGTTTTTAAGAGTTTTCCATAAAGTATGGAGCAGTATCCGCAATGTATATAGATGGTTGGTAAATTAAGGCATTGCTTCTCATATAGAGGAGATGTTAACACAATAGTCTAGTGGCCATTTATACAAGAAGAAAAAAATACGAGCATTCTAGAAGTTTACCTAGTAAATTTCGAGTGAAGTTGGGGAAAGGGGGTAGAAGGCTTTGAAAATGTCACTATGGTTTTAGGCTGCATAAAATTCTCAGTCTAAAAGGCAGGAGAAAAAAAAATGCTTCATTCCCCAAATGAAATGCATAGTAAGGAAAAAAAAAAATCCATAGTGGGGCTTACGGCTTGTCTTTGAGACCATAAACTAAGTAACAGATTAAAGAGAAATGCAGTCTTTAATATATGTTTGGAGGGAAAAAATAAAAAGAATGAGGATCTCTCATTTTGCCAAATTTTGTCCACATCAATGAAAAACAAGAAGAGATTTATTTAAATAATTTCACTATACTCAGAAAGACTATTTTTATGAAGTCTGATGCTAAATTAAAACCTCTATCTATTTTCTTATTCAAAAAATGCATATAAAATGTCCAGTGTATTCAATGCCAATAAATATATGGTTGATCATTTTAAACAGAATAATAAAGCAATGTTGGAGGATTTGTGTGTGTGTGTGTGTGTGTGTGTGTGTGTGTGTGTGTGTGTGTGATTTCATGGTGACCCATGGATCTCTTGGTAATCTAGTAAGTCAATAAATTCATCTTTCCTAAAATTTTGATTATGTACTTAGATGTTGCCTTGGATCCTTACGATCAGTTTCAAAACTGGCCAAGTACATAAAAGAAGAAGCAGCCTTATGATTAGCATATCAGTGAACAAAGAAGAACAATAAATTTCCATCACACTGTTAAACTCACTCAAAACAATCAAATACTTCATCAAACCATTTACAACTACCGACTGCACACCAAACCTGATTTTATATTCTCCCTATTTTAAATAGGTGTAATATGTTACAAGGGCTTCACGAGTAAGAGATTGTGAATGTAAAGCAGTCCATTAATTTCATATAAGCTATTTTATATACCTGTGGGCCTCTAATAGCATTCAGCTACAAGGTTACAAGGAGAAGTATCATTTTCTAAAGTTCAGTTGGAGAGGTTGGCATATATATACATCACTGAAATTCCAGCTATCGTGACAGTAGTTCTTCTTCACCAAAATTGCTTTCATTCTATAGCTGAAAATACTGACATAAACAGGACAACAATGTAGTATCAGGTACTAGATTCATATCAAGGAAACGGTACTGTCAAACCCAAGTTGAAATTTCAGGTCCAACAACTTATGAAAACAAAAGAATTCCCTATTATAATTTTCCATGGAATCCTTCAAAGAGTAGAGTACAGATGTATATCCAGTCTTGCTCTTATGTGTGTGTGTGTGTGTGTGTGTGTGTGTGTGTGTGTGTGTGTGTTTAACCTGTACATGAAAAAGGGTCTTCTAAGCCAGGACATTTTCTCCAAGCCTTTCTATTATAATTTTTCTGGCAATAACTTATCTCAGAGAAGGAAATCGGTGCCTTCTTCCTTTTAGTCTATGGCTTTCAGTTTTATTAAAATTCCTGTTGATTTGCAGCATGATGTCTTTGTGTTGGCTCTGGAAGGCCCTGTTACTCTATGTGTAAATGTGCATTGTGACAGGTTAGGGGCAGGGATAGGCAGAAAAATGTAGGGCTTTGCAGCTGTTTCCAGCTAGCTGCTCAACTTCCTACATTATACTGCAACTTTGCCATGTTTAGCCTAGTATATATTTCCAGTGAGTGGCGAGCCTGGCTTTTTTTCCCACTAAGTTAGTACAAGCTAATTAATGTCTTTTTCACTTTATTGGGATCTCTCCTAAAAAAGGCATGACTATGGGGTCTGGTCTCACAGAGACAGTCTTTTAGACTTGAGAAAAGTAAATTAAAGTGACATTTCTGTTAATACCAAAGCAGGCTTATTACTTTAATATAAGCACTTCCTTAATTTTCCTTTCTCAGCATGCTACATAAATATAAATAAAAAGTCCTCCACTGGATTTATGTTACATTTATCTCACGGAGTTTAATTATAAAACCTCTAAAAATGAAGATGGTGGGAGGAAATGATGCCAGTAGATCATACAGTGCTGGTGTTGTGTTGGCTGGCTGTCTCTGCTGGCAAGGAAACAAAGACACTCAGGTAATCACAATGTACCATGAAAGGCTGGGCTCCGAAGAAAAGAAAATTCCAGGGGAGAAGGGTATTATTATTACTTTAGTGGCTGGAAGTCCACAATTTTAAATTTTGTTCGCATCAGTGTTATTATAAATGTTATTATAATTATGATAGTTTTACTGCAATTAAGGAGGAGGAGTTAGGGTTTTTTTTTAAGGGCCACACCCTATCTTCTCTGCAGCATTGATCTGCTGTAATAAGGGAAAGGCTGCCAGATGAAGACCAAGCATTCAGATACACACACACACACACACACGCACGCGCGCGTGGGCACACACACACACACACACACACACACACACACACACACACCCCTCACTTGACCATAAGAACTGTGGCATTTCAGGGAACAGTGAAGACACCTGTACAGGAATACAAGTTTCATCCCAGCAGCTGCCCACCAGGAGCGTCAGGCAACTTCTAGGAGTCAGAAAGGCTGTGCCAGGGCGTGAGGGCTGCCGAACGGAAGAGAAATGGGGAAACGCTGTGCAATATACTCGGCAGGACCCTCAACAGTTCGGCGACTCCAGTGGGTGCAGGTGGGGCCCATTCCCGCTCTTGGAAAACTGCAGCTGACTGGCGCGCGCAGGCTAACGGCCAGCATCTCACCTGGAGCAGGAAGAAGGCCGTTCTCACCGGGGACCTTCGAGAATACCCTGGAGGCGTTATGCCTAAACCTTCCCCTCCCTTCCTATTCAATATTCGACTTCCCTTCACCTCCAGATTCGTTCTCTTCTCTCGGGCTTGCATTTCTCCAAGCTGGCTTCTCACACGGGTTGATGGAGCATTACCTGCCAGACCTCTGCTCCTTTAATACTGCGGGGATTTGCAGAATCGGGAGTCCAGAAAGGACTGGCTCTGACGCTAAGGCGAGAGAAAAGGACGGAACTTCCCAGTCAGCCTTCGCCTTTGACACCGAGAACCCCTAGCGCCAACGCTCGGTACTCTTCGGCTTATTTCTGGACCAAATCAACCGTGTGACCGCCGCCAAGAAGGAACTGCTCGCACTTCAAGTGACCGCAGTGTCTGCTCTAGAGTGCTCGGGGAGGCCCGGGCGGGGGGGGGAGTGTGCAACAGCAGCCGGAGCAAGAGGGCGAGGGGAGGGGAAGAGGAGGAGGAACGACGGTTGTGTATCAGTGTTCGAGGGGGTAGGGTTGGTGGAGTGTTTGTTTTGCTAAGTAAATAAGGAGAAACTGTCCCCCACTCCATCCCGGGTCTAATGATGATAGATCCCATGCTGCTTCGGGCCCCACGCCGGGGAGCCTAACCACGGAAAATAATGAGGCTGCAACCCCATTCGTCTGCATTACGGGCGAGCCAGGCACTTTCGATAGCAAATATATCGATTCCCTTGCACAGGCCGTTGTTTCTCCTGCTCTCCGTGAATAATTACTGCTCCTCTGGAAATTCATAATAATTAGGACTCCGCACCCCACTCCACCCCGCGCTGCTTTTTAAAGGCGCATATCTGGTGGACGACTTGGTGGCTCCAGCCGTGCTCCCTGCAGGTGGGAGATAGGGCAGGAATCATTTTGTTCCCCACTTGGTTTTAGTCTTTCGAGACAGTTGGTTCCCCTCCTACCTCAGTTTCCTTGTCTGTCAAACGAGTCTTTTACAGTGTTAAAGATGCTTGCCGCTCTCTACCTCACAGGATTCGCGTTTCTGTTTGAGAGGAGGGGTAGATTTAACGAACTGTCCGAGGCAATGGGGGCAGGGGAGGAGAAAGTGGAGGAAAAGAAGGATTCACCTCTCCTCAGGACAAACTCTGTGGCGACCACGTGACGCCGCCACTAGGGAGGGGGCGGGGAAAGGGGCGCTAACGAGAGGCTCGGACCACAGGAAACCTTGGGGACCTAGCGATCGGAGCTTAGTGCTCCCGAAAGATTGGGAGGGGGAGGCGGGTGGTTCAGGTCTCGACTGGGCGGCAGCGAGGTGTCTGCGGAAAGCGCGCGCTCTGCTTGCAGAGGGGCCGAGCCCGCACCGCGGCTGGGAGGGAGGCCGGGCCGCGGGCACCACGCGGGGCGGAGCCTGCGGCGCTGTCCGTGGTCCTGAGGAACAGCTGGGTGGGCCCGGCTTGCCCAGCCGCCGGCCTCCGGCCAAGGTCCCATTCACCCTCCGCGCCGCGGCCTTCCTCCGGAGAACCGCTGCTGTCCTGCCGGCTGCCCCAGGAGGATCGAAGCTCGGCGGCGTCCACGAAGAGTTCCCCAGAAGCCACGCTTCTGGTGTGAGGCCTTGGGGTCCAGATGCGAGAGCGCTGCACCTGTGTTTTCATAAACCCGTTGGGACTGCTGGAGGTCACCCGAGGCTAAAAGCAGACACTGGGGAGCGCACCTGTGACGGCGGTGACTCAGGCTGGGAAGCTTCCCCGGGCCCGAACTCCGCGGCTTCGGTCAGAGGGCTGAGTTTCCGAGTCGAGGGTCTGAAGCCTACATCGAAGGAAGTTTCTCGCTTCTAACTGAAGATGACTTGAAATGGCCTTGAAAATCAGTGGGTGGGAAGGGGGTCTGAGAACGAGGGCAGCGTATGTCAGGAGGACGCCCGCTCCCTCCGGTGGGGCGAGGGTGCGCAGCCTCTCTTCGCGCCCCTCGAGCCGCTGCCTCGATCCTTCCCGTCAGAATCCACTAGGGTGGCGGGGACATTGGGCGAGGCCCGGCCAGAGTCAGGTTCGGCAGGGACGAGCAGAGCCCCCACGAGCCAGTTTCTAAGGAAACACTCGGTTTTTACAAGCAGCAATTTGTCTTACTGTGGGAGAAAAACAGCACCAGAAAAGCCTCATGGTTCTCCATTCTCATGCAGATGCAGCGGTGCGCTCCGGCCGCGGCCTGCTTATCCCCCTCCCCATCGCATATCCGGCTGGAACAAGTAAAATACGCTCATTAATTTAAAAGAAGTGGGAGCCGGCGAAGGCTTTTCGCTAGCCGCGGCGGGAGGGGCACGTGCAGCGCGCTCTCTGCTCCCGAGGCCCTACGGCACGCACCATCCCCAGGCCCCAGCTCTGGGCGCCGCCTTGCCTTCCCGAGCCCCCGACCTGATGCCGAGGAACCTTCTATAACAGTGGGACCCCGAGAAGGGGAATTCTCTCCGCCCCACGACCACCCACCCCCCGCCAGCCCCCACCCCCTAAGTAAACAAAACATACTAGGGAAAGCTGTCTACAGAGGAGGCAACCAGGTTTGGAGCCCGCAGCAGAAACTCGGCGAGCTCATTAGAAGTTTAAACAACAGCCAGCAACCCGCGAGGGCAGACAGCAAACTTGGAAAATGCGCCAACGCGCTCCTGGGCGCGCGGAGGGGCTTGAAGAGGCCGCCAATACATATCATCTCAATAAAAAGCCGCTCTTGGACACTGGCATAGCTGGCATAGCAATTGAGAAGGGCGCTCTTTCCTGATCTGCGTTGGCATTTCCTCATGTCGTGTTGACAGAACCAGCTCAGGAAATTGCCGGTAATATTCATCTGGGAAGCACTTTCATTTAAGGTAATTCATTCGACTTCCACAATAAATTGAATGACATCCTTACGGCGGAACCTTTTTATCCTTGATTAAGTGCTTGCCAAGCTTTGGTTCCCACTTTATTGTCACATTCCTTCAAGCGGAGTCGTCAACCTGCCCATCGGCAACAGAAAAATGCGCGCGCGTCGTGTTTACCGAGCTCCGGAAGGGGTTAGTGCTGACTTCGAGAAAAAGAGCTGGTCTGGAGCTTGAGTAGCGGGTAAATCAAGATCGCAACTTCCCGCAAACTGACGGCAGGACTGGCTAGAAGAATGTAGGGGGAGGCGAGGGAGCAGACCCGCCTTGCCACCCAGCTGCTCCTGGAAGTCGCTGACCCGACGGCACCCGGCAGGCCAACTCGCCTACTTCCCTCTACTAATTAAAATGGCGCGGACTGTTAAGGTCTTAGAATGAGATCTGAAGCTCCTAAAGGACGAGGTTGCTTTAAGAGAACTTACCTGAATCGAATCAAACCTAGGCATTTTTTAAAAAAATAAAGAAAGGAAGGAAGGAAGGGAGGGAGGGAGGGAGGGAGGGAGGGAGGAAGGAAGGAAGGAAGGAAGGAAGGAAGGAAGGAAGGAAGGAAGGAAGGAAGGAAGGAAGGAAGGAAGGAAGGAAGAAAAACACGCTTCCTAGCTAGCCACTTGAGAGCAGGCAAACTTTCACAGCTTCCATCAGCTTTCTTTATGGGAGGAAGAGTGCAACAAGGGGGTTATTCTTCATTCTCAGGATTCCCTTTTGACACTTAATATCACTGCGGCGACAGTCAAACTCACTGAGAGCTCTTCAGACCCCGCAATTCCAAGCAAGACTGACAAGTACCTAGGTATTTGAAAACTAGGCGAAACCGGGAAGGCATCCCTTTGCCAATGAGTGGCCCCTTCTCCCCCACCCCCTATAAAAATCAAAGAAGCCCTAGAGAGAAAATTGCTTATTTGAAAAAGCAATATCCAAATGCTTTCATCACTCAAATGCCCTTTTGAAAATATTGTCGTCGGTGGTTATTACCTGGACAATACTGTCAATTTCTGTAGTCTGCAGAAAATCTTCCCCCAGATAGAAAAGTAGGACATTGGGCACCTATCTCAAAAAAAATCAACCAATTTCCCTGCCACCTGATATATTTTTCACCCAGACAACACTTTCATTAAGGAGGAAATAGCCGCCAACAATTCAAAGCCAGATGGAAATCAACTTTACACAAAGAGGAGCCACAAACTTAATGGCTTTCTGGGGAAATACTGCTGAGAAAGTTGGAGCAATTCTAGTTCTCTCCTTCTAATACTGAAAGCTGTTTCCCCAAAAGTATCACTAGAAGGCCCCAGACCAGTATAATCCTCCTGGAAGTGAGTGGAGGTGAGACCCACCCAAGCGCTTTCCACACACCCAGAGAGCTGCTTTCCTGGTCAGTGGGGCGCTGACCATTTCAGGTAAATGCCTGGAATGGTGGCAGCTTCTCTCACAGAGCCCTGGAATAGGTCTTGAGACTGATGAATTCTCATTTTTTGCTGCTGGGGCATAGGCTCCTTTAAAAATCTAGGTTTCATCTTTTATCTGGAAGGCTGATCTTGGGCACAAGAGTCAGGATATTCAGTGGGATTGGGTAACTTACAGTACTGCCTCCAAGAACTGACCTTAATAGAGAACACTGAATCACTGCTCTTAGGTAATGTGCTTTTCTTTTCAGGAATAAGCTGAAATTAATTAAAATGTGCAGTGGTCAGCTGGCTTAATTTTCAAAGAATGGGAAGTACACATACCTAGTCCAAAGGATAGACACTGGTGATCTCTTTCCTGCTACTTTCTCCTTAGCTTCCACATTTCTTAACAGCTACCTTCATAATGAGTGGAAATCACCCAAACGGTCTGGCTTCTAACAGCGTAGAGGGAGTATTCCATGAATATATTAACCATGCTTTAATCTCTATTAAACAATTGGTATGGAATTCATATTTTCATGATACCCTAAATTCGAGGGAATAGATGAATCAAAATGTTAAGCACAAGTTTTAGAAAGAAATTTCCATTTTTGCCCATATCGGCTAAAAAAAGCGACTAGATTATTAGCAAATTAATTTCCTAGCAAAAATAGTGGGAACTAAATTGGAGGACAAGGGGCCTCTTCTCAGAATAGACTGTGGATGTGTGACTTGATCACAGTAGCATCATTCAACGTCTCAGCAGAATCTCTGGACTCAGTTTCTGAGTATCGTTTTTGTTAACATGCCCTGGGAGTGCTCATTTTACTTAATTCTTGACTCTGAAAATTGCCACAGGTGAGCCCCCAAGCAGGACACCTCTGCTTTCTGCTGGGAGGTGCCCTCCCTGTGTGCCCATGCCTGTCCTTCAGCTCATAACTCAACTTAGGACCCTCATTCTTCTGATCCAGAAACCACATTTCCCTAGATTATCCAGTGTGTGCTTCAATTCTGTTAAAATGCTATTATCTGTCACCCCATTATATCATACTGAAAATATCCTGGAATCAATCCAGAACTGACAGGAGAATAAAGATTGCAGGACTTTTTAATTTTTTTAACAAGTATTATTACACTATAAGTTCCTCTCCTGCTGAATTCAGAATTTTAAACCTGCAATTCAATAACATTCAGTAAACAGAAGATTCCCTTGCCTTTATTATTTTTTTAAATGATTTCCCACTCCCCTGCATTTATGGCTGGAGTTAGCCCTGTGGTGATTTTTGAGTATCCTAGCTAACATGCTTCAGGAGGTAACTTTGCAGACACATCTCTAATTAACTTCCCATTGCAGTATTAAAATAAGCTTCTAGTTTGAAACAGGACAGACCCATTTCTCAAAGCACAAAAAGACTCAAAATTCTCAAACTAGAACAGGCATTCAAAGAACCCTGGGCCAAAGAAACATACTTTGAGAACATTCACCTAAATACAGGCTGAGAACTGTGGCTTAAATATGGAGCATTGATCTGCTGGATAGAGAGTTATTTTTCATTTTAAAAATATCTTCTTAAAATTGCGAGTATTTAAGGTATGTCTCTATAAGCAGAAGCCTAAATATTGTTGCATAGGAGATACCTAAACAAATCTTGATCCTGGAACATAATGTGTGATTATTCCTTGGGAAATATAACTGGGATTCGAGGGGCTTAAACAGAAAAGTGATACTGTGGTATCAGCTATGAGGCAACGTACAGAGTGCCCCTGTCACTTAACTTGTGGTGTGAGTCCATAAGGACAAAAAAATTATTCATTTAACTCCTCCCTGGATTGTGGCAATTCAAGGGGAAAAATAAAATAATGGGTCTGCCACCCCTGCCTTTTTGGAGTGTAACTTGAAGCATCTCCTGACAACCTGCAGGCATGTATTACAGTTTCTTGCAAAGGTCTGGGATGTTTTGGGGTGCGGCTCCAAACAAATGATAAATTCAGTTACTGTTTCTGGTATTTAACAAGATAGATGGAGAAAGAAGCTTTGACCACTTCTTGGTCTGTCTCATTGCTCCAGAGATTTAATCAAGGGTTTCTACTTATTTATTTGCCGAAATCCAACCTGTCCTGACTGCCCAATTCACCCTTCTAAATTCATTTCCATGGTAAAAGTCAGCTTCTTGCTCCTCCTGGAAAACAGCTTGGGATCTTGCCGACAAATAACCGTGGGACTGGAATCCCTGGAAATACTGCCTTGGGTCACAGCCACCAGCCCTTTGTTTTTGTGGTGCGTGTGGTTTCTAATCCCCGACACACAAAACAACTTTAGATCGGAGAGGAAAAGAATGGACTTCTAAATCGCCTTCTCTATTTTATTGTTCACATTTTGTATTGTTTTGAGTGAAATTGGAAAAATTGTCTCCTCTCTCTGTATTGCCAAAAGGCATTCAGGTAATGAAGTCTGTAACTAAACGGTAATTGAATCAGCATAATTTTCACACTGAATGGTTTTCAAATGCTCCCAGTTTACAATTAAAGGAGAATTAATGCGCTTGCTGTTGAGAACGCAGCGCATTATAATAAATCCAGCACTGTTGTTGTAATGAGTGGAAAACGGTTTAACTGCCAACAAACACATTTAAAATTTAACACAACGTATTGATTTCACTTCTACTTTTGACAGATTATTTTCCAGACTATCGAAATACTTGTTCCAAGCAATAACTGCACCACAGCCGCGAGCTTCTGCCGTGTGTGAGCACAGTTCAAGGACGTTAAGAACAGTCCTGAGGTTCAGGTCCTGCGTAAAGGTAATGCAGAGGAGAGGGGCAGGAGGGTTTCCATGGTCAAGGGAATCTTTAATATTCTCCCTCTGTAGCTTTCACTTTGGGTCCCTCCCCCTTCTTTCAACAAACAATTTCTGTGTTTCCTCTGGCTAAACTTTCTGCCCTGCTTCTCTAAGCACTCAGTGTCAGCGGGTTTACTGGACACAGGTGGGCAAGAATGATTGAAGGTGAGAGATGGGAAGGACAGTTTTTGCAGTGTGTCTGCGTTCTAGCCGGGGAAGGCACAGACTTCGGTAACGGAGTCAGAAAGGCCCTTCTTTTGGATTGGCTGCCCGGGCTTTCACCTGTTTACCCCAAGGTGTCCTGTAGGCGAGGACACTGACGCGCAGCGCCCTCTGGCGTCCGCAGCTGCCATGGTCAGGCGATAAAGGTGCAAACACACGCAACACTGAGGGTTCTTGGATTCCAGCTGAAACCCGTTTACACACATACCCTTACATTCATATTCACACACACGTATACAAACACATTCATTAGCATATACAGAGTTCACACAACTAGCAGTCCTGCAGTCACAGGCACCAGGGCAACAGCTGGGAAACGCTCTCAACTGCAGGGATGGCAACACTTTTGCTCCAAGGATTGTGGGTTCTGAAGCCCTTGGGGTTGAGACGGCACCGCTAACCCCATTCCCGTTTATTCAACCCATCATGCCGCCCCAGCGTTTCTTGTTCCTAGTCGGAACACACAGAGCCCTCAGTGCGCTCCTGCGGCCCAGAGGTAGGTTATGGGGTTCTGTGCACTGAGCACAACTTCACCAGTAGGATAAGACTGTCCCTGGCCCTCCCTGAAGTCAGACCCGAGAAATTGCGCTCTCGGTCTTGGCTCCGCTTGGTGCCCACAGCTACCAATCCACCACCACCACAATAAAGTGCTTCCCTCAAAGCCCCCCACCCCGCCCACGCAAACCCCAGTTCCAACAGTGGGCAAAGTCCGGACCTCAGAAAACTCGGCTCTGGGAGGACTCGGATGGTAGCTTTTTGCCTTAGTATTTTCTCCCTGGAGACAAGGTCTGCCACTCCCTAATAAGGGGCTCAGCACTGGAACTGGGGTTTGGTTATATGGTGGAAAGGAGAGATTGGGAGGAGTGGGAGGGGGTGCCTCTACATGTTTCCTGAAGCATCTCTGACCCAACTCCATCTGGAAGCTTGTGGGGCTCCTAGATAGTTAAACTTGTCCTGTCTGAACCCTACAAGTGGAACAAAGTTACCTGCACTTCTTTATGTGCCTCATCTCCAAACTGGGGATTAGGTGGGTGGATTTACTTTCAAAGTCGGGGACCTGGGCAGATTCATTGCTTTCCACTCTCCACCTCCATTTCCTTTCATTTAAACTCTGGATGAACTAATAAGAGTTCCCTGTCTTCCACCCCTTCTCTTCGCCTTCTCTTCCTATAAAGCATCCCGTCCAGCTATCTCCTCGGTTTCTGGGTGTCTAGAGAGCCCTAGACGCGGTTTAGAATCACTCGCAGGAGAGGGGATACTGGAGCAGGAAACGAGGGTGGGAACCCCAGAAAAATCCCACAGGGATTGGGAGATCAGTTTGCCAAAGTTGTTCCAACACCGTCGCTAGGAACGTCGCTCTCGCTGAACTGGCGGTCTCACCCTCCTCCCGCGCGCCCCCAGTTGCCTGGCCTTGCGACCAGGGTGTGATTGCGGGGGCGCGGGATTGGCAGCGACTTACCAAGTAGACGGTGGGCTGCAAGAGGAGAAGCACGTACCAGCACGTAGCCTGCATCCTCCCGCGTCTCAAACTTCCTCGGCGGTGCCTTCTCTGAGTCTTTGTTCCTTCAAAAACATAGATCCACCTGACATCCACTTTACAGAGCAAGGAGCGCTCTCAGCAGCCTAGATACAAATGAAATTAGACATCCCATGACCACGCGGGCAAGGTTAGGCTTGGCAGCCAAGCGCGGAAAGGGGGTCGTGGCGGGAGGGATGGACCAAAAAAAAAAACCCGGAGGTGGGGGAGGCAGGAAAAATTGAAAAGCGAGCAAATCCAGCGCCTGAAACCAGCGAGCGCGCCGTCCGCAGGCAGGCGGGCAGGAGGGTTGGAGGATGAGGGGCTCCTTGCGCCCTACGCTGCTCGGGTGCGAGTTCCCGGGAGGTGGAGCCAGGAGGTGGCGGGGCACACAGAGCCGCGTGCAGGCTGGTTCCGAGCCCAAGCGTCTCTGGCAGCGAGACCTGCCCTACTGTTTGATGGCCGGGAGGCTCGGACTAAAGGCGGTGGCTGGTTCTTCGCCAGCCCTGGCAGTGCTCACACACGTACACACCAGCAGAGAAAGGTGGAGAGAGAAAGAGAGAGGGAGAGCGAGCGAGAGATATTGAGCGAGGGGGGCGCGAGAAGAGGAAGGGGTAGGTAGAGCTGACCAGGATTAGGTACCGGGTATCTCCAGGCGTTTGGTGCGATGGGGGTGGGGAAAGTGAATGCAATTTGCATATAGGAAAGCCGGGTTCAATTTACCCATTCGAGCGCCATGCACACACAGAGATACCACGCGCATACACATGTACTACTTTTTTCGAGCGAAGGGGCACAGCCAGTCGCTAACTTCTAGAGTGGAAGCCTGCCCGGGTCTGTGAGGGTCACCCCTCAGGCTCACTCTGTCTCCCAACCAGTGGCCTTCCCCGCTGCCCCACCACCCACCCCAAGGTGTCCCCCATATCGGGACTGTGGAGGAGGAGGGTACGTACCGCACAGGACTGGGGGCGAATCCGGCAAGCAGGGACCGCTCTGCGAAGGCTCCATGGAGGAGCTACTCGGGCCTGGCGTCTCTGGCGTCCCGGACATGCCCTCCCTGGCGCTTCATCTCCATGCTCGGGCGCGGACCGGTCCCGCTGCCTTGTCCAGCCTCGGTAGAGTCCGCGTCCCAGGGCCCGGGTCGCGCTCAGGATTGGTTCCGCGGGAGCCTAGGCTTGGCACAGTTGGATTCACGGTGCAGGAAACTTAAGAGGCAAGAGAGGGAGGGGAGGTAGAGGGGCAAAGCGAGGAAGAGAGAAAGGGAGGGAGAGAGAGAAGGGAGGGTGAGAAGCGAATGCGCCGGGCTACTGCACCGGACAGACCCGGACTGCCCGCGTTGGATCTGGGACGAGCGGTCCGAGGCTCGCTGGTTCCCGAGGCTGCCGAAGGATGGTAGAAATGACTTAAGGGGAGGAGACTGGGCAAGTCCTCAGGACTTGAACTTGAGAGATAAGACACTGGCCTTTCGGAAGAAAACAGCCACACGGCAGGCGCAAGCAGTCCGAGTTTCAGAGGGAGGGGTGGGGTGATCAGAGCCCCGAGGATCCTGGCGCAGCCAGCAGCTGTACCTCTACCGGCGGCACTGAGAAGCCCGAGAGCCACTCCGGAGCGGAGTCGCAGGCTCTATCCGTGGTCCTGCCCGGCCACTGGGGGACGCTCTGGAGTGCGCTGGGGTTCTCGGCGCCGGTGCCGTGGTGCTTTCTCCGTAGGTCCACCTCTCGGCTCGCCTACCTTCGGGCAATTACATCGGCACGTGGGCGAACGATTCCTCAGAGACCAGTTAATACCCCGTGTAAATGGATCCCGCTCCTAGGCTCTCTGCGGGCTGGGCCCAGGGAGAAGTGGCTCCTGGGGTGTCTCTGGTGGCCGCAGTGCACCCTTCCCAAGGGTCGTGAGGAGGACTGCGACCGCCAGAGGAGTGGCGGGAAGCGTGGTGGGGCGGTGCGTAGGGCGGAAACGGGCGCAGGAGGGTGCAGGTCTCCCCAGCCCGCCTTGGGCGCCTACGCGGGGCACCGCGGACCTGTAGCTGGGAGGCCCAAGACCCGGGCGCTGCGGACCGCCAGCCATTCAGCTCGCGACAGCAGAGAGAACTGGGCGACCCTGCGCGCTCGACTCCTAGCCGTGGGCTGGGCAAGGCGGGGGTGCGGCCTGGGAGTGGAGGTGGGGTGATGGGGGATGCTTGCAGCCTTTGCCACCTCCCTCGCTCCTAAAACCTCCTCCTCAGCCAGTATCTCCCAGTCTCCACCTCTTTGCTCTGACTCTCACTGTCTCTGTTTTTCTCAATCTCTCCCTTGCTGTCTCTATCTCTCACTCTCTTTTCTGTATCCTGTCTTTCTTGTACTCCATGCCTGTCCCTCGGCGTCTTTCTACCTCCTTCTGTGTCTCTCAGGACTTCTGACCCTCTTCGTCTCTGTATATCTGTGTCTCTATCTCACCCTCGCCATTCCCTCTCAAACCTTGTACTTGTCTTCTCCCCTTCACCCTGTCCATCACACAACCCACAACCCCCCTATCCGGTGAGATCCCGGGACCAGGCCCTCTCTGCCGGCGGGAAGCCAGCATCTCCTCAACGGGTCCAGACTCAGTCCACAAGTCGGAGCGGACATTTTTCTTCCTTCTACCTCACCTGTTACCTCTCCAAGCCTGCCCTTCGCTAGTGCCTGGCCTGGAATGGTGCACTCTGCGGGATGACAATTCTATATAAGAGTTGGTTTGAAATTTATCTCAGGAGCCCCAGTTAGTGACCATCAAAATAGAATCGTGATTTTTAATGAGTCCTGGGGAGTCCTTTCCTCCAGCATGGTTATTGGATACCTCAGGCTCTAGTGTTTCTGCTCAGGTCAGTCGGGGCCCAGACACAATGTACCCTCTACACAAGAGGTCTCCCCCAACCACATGCTGAGTTCCCCAAGGGAAAGCTGGTAACCCCCACTCCCCAACAGAGCAGTGACAATCAGCAGAACCACCCTTTCCTAGAGCAAATGCAGGAGCCTTGCTGAGACCTTGGCCTGGAATCAGACCTCCAATTTAGATCCCCACTGTAGGACCTGCCAGGCACTTCCAGGCCTACATGCTCCCTTCCAAGCTAAAAATAGCACTTTAAAGAGCAAGCTCTTCTAATCTCCAAAGTTGTACTCTGCCTCTGTGACCTCTTGGAATTCATTGGGGCATATGCAGAGTAAAGCAGTGAAGCACATTTTCTAATTGGGACTCTGAAAATGCACTTTAGAAAAAAATACACATTTATATATAGCATAGTTGCAATGTTATCTTGGCTATCTTCACTTCCCAGGGTTTTTCATGCTCTTAAAAAGTTTCAAGAAGAAAAAAAAAGTACCCATATCTGAGGCTGAGGGTCAAAGTAGGGCAAAGGAAGCTTTGTCTGATTCCACCCTTTGGGATTAAGCAGGCCACCCTAAAATTGATCCCCACTTCTACATTAGCTCCCAGCCCTCCACTGCTGGAATGTGGAGCTGGAGTGAATGCTGCCCACAATGCTGTCCTCCACCCACATGCCCAAGTTCGGTGCCCTCCGAGCTGAACTTGCATCTGAGCTTAGGGAAAAAGGAGAAAGAATCAGGCCAGCTTTGGGATATAACAAGTTCTTTTTCTAAACCTTACTTCAAAAACATTCTCCCTCCAGGGCCATTTAGCCTTAAAAAATTACTGCTTGTGAAACAGAAAGACGATCAAGGACCTTAAAATCTCTGTCTGAATGGGACTGATTATTGAAGAAAAGCACCACAGGCACCTAGTAATGGGAACTGGTCTGACACTTTGTTCTATGACACAGGGTGCCAAAGAGCTTTTTATGGTAATGACCTGAGACCTTCTGCCCTGACATTCAACTCTCATGGATCCTACGAGACCCTTGGCCTGGGATATGAAACAACAGTGGATTGTCATTTTTGTCTCTTTGTAGGATTCTTCATTTCCAATAGTACTCAATCAGAAAAGGACACTAAGCCAAGTAACAATGAAAAACTTATTATTGTTTCTGCTAAACCTCTCCAATTTTAATAACGTAACATTGGTGGAGTGGGGGTAGGGGAAAGAAGGATGGCTGCTTCACTCTCCTTCTTTCCTATCATTTGCTTTAAAAAGAACTAAAAACATTAAAGGCATGATTCTCATACGTTCTTCTGTTTAAAGTAGTACCCTACTCTCAAATGCACTCTTAGAATTCATCCACAATCAGTCTTACCAGGATAGAACAAAAGTGTGATTATCCTTAAGAAGTATAATACTCATGCCATTTTTTTCAGACTTTAGTCATGTTGAGAATCCTTTCAGAAATCACTCTCTAAATTTTGTGTGATGCAACTTAATACACATATAAATTTAGCATGAATTATAACCACAGTAAAACACAGTCCTCTGCCCTTGGCTTTTCCCCAATCTACCTGATCCAATCTGAAATGAATATTAGAAAGCAATAATATATATGCTTATCTCCAAGAAATATATTTTTAAAAGAACTAAAATGGGCTGACCTCAAAAAGGAAACAGTGATACTAAACAATTTTCCTGATAATTAAAACCAGAACAAATTAAAATTAGAATTCATGTGAAATAAAATGATAATCCTGTTAACTATAATTAGCTGTTTTGGTTGATTTGTTTCAGTTCATTTGTATGATTCTCTTTCTCTGAGTGGGAGAAGGAGGACAGGAGTTAAAAGTTTGAATTATCTTGGGGCTGGGAAGAAGCAAGAAAGAGATTAATTTTGAGTTCTACAAAACTCTGCCATAAAATGAACCTGTCTTTAAAATGCATGAATACCATCATCTTTTACCCAAAATCCAAGTAAATATGTTGTTATGAAGCACCCAGCTGTGGTCTTGCTTAAGCTGCAGGCCAAATTAAATCACTTTGTACACAGTAAGTGCATTGTACCTATTTTTCCCCTAATAGTGCCAAAAACTTACAAAGCATGCATTATCTGTCTGCCTAGACCACAGTATAACCTGGTATTTACATGTGGTATGACCTTGGGAAAGTACCTGAAGATTCCCCTGACCTCAGAACCCTCCCCTATATAATGAAAAAGTAAGGTTAGATGATGTCTAAAAGTGCCTTCCAGTTCTAAAATACCTATTTTTTGTTTTTGTATGATTAAATGTGAAGTCATCTCAGGTTTAAAAAATTTACTTTACAAATGACAACTTTATAATGTATTATGATTTTCAAAAATATTAAAAATTTAAAAGAATATATTCTGTTCAGTGCATTTCAAAGATTTTAAGTCAAGCATGTTTGTAAGTTTGAGTTCAAGGCCTTTTGGGGGCATTCCTTCTCTGCCCCATCCTCATACCCTTTCTTCTAGGTCAAAGGTTGGCTCTATTGTATTAATTATATAATTTTTCATATAAATTGTTCTGCACATGTTTTTTTTTATTATTATTATTATTTTTTTTTTTGCGGTATGCGGGCCTCTCACTGTTGTGGCCTCTCCCACTGCAGAGCACAGGCTGCGGACGCGCAGGCTCAGCGGCCATGGCTCACGGGCCCAGCCGCTCCGCGGCATGTGGGATCTTCCCGGACCAGGGCACGAACCCGTGTCCCCTGCATCAGCAGGCGGATTCTCAACCACTGCGCCACCAGGGAAGCCCTGCACATGTTTTTGATGTCATTGATTATAAGACTCTACACTCAGAGTGGCATCTTTATTATACATATGAATATTTATTTAAAAGACCCAAAGCCATTTCCACTACTTTTGCAGAATTCTTAAATGTCACTTAGGACAATTAAGAACCCCCAGGTCCCTCCACACCCCAAGGTATTTTGCTAGTGGAAGGAAGGAAGTATCATCTGCAAAGTGATTTGATATTTGAATGTAGTAGAACTTGGTTAATAACTATGAGGCATGTTTGCTAAATTACCTTTACAAGAATGCTTTAATAACAAGATCATTGGACGAGAGAGAAAAAATAGCCGACAAGCTCTGGATTTAAAAATAAATAAATCTAAAGGGAATCAAAAAGCTTTACATAGAAGGCATTTTTTTTTCTAGAGGTAATTTATATGCTCAGTCTTTGTAACCATATTTCATTTATTCTGCCAGGTGAGGACAGAAGGTTCTCAAAGGTAGGGTAGTTTTAATTATACTCACAAACTTCAAAAAGAGAATGAACACAACAAGAGAAATTGAAGAAAATCAGCATTAAAAATGCAGTTGAGGGGCTTCCCAGGTGGTGTAGTGGTTAAGAATCGCCTGCCAATGCAGGGGACATGGGTTCGAGCCCTGGTCCAGGAAGATCCCATATGTCATGGAGCAACTAAGCCCGTGCGCCACAACTATGGAGGCTACAATCTAGAGCCCGTGAGCCACAACTACTGAGCCCGTGTGCCACAACTACTGAAGCTCACGCGCCTAGAGCCTGTGCAACACAACAAAGAGTAGTCCCCACTCGCCACAACTAGAGAAAGACCGAGTGCAACAACGAAGACAAAACGCAGCCAAAAATAAGTAAATAAATAGCTAAATATTAAAAGGCAGTTGAATGTAAAAGATAGGAAGATTGGGGTCATTGCCCAAAAATCATAATTAAAAATTTTTTAAAATACTGTGACTAAGCAAACCTTCGCATTATAATCTAATTACAGAAACTCTTCATGGTGGTCACTCTAAGGATTATTAATTGACGGTTCTCTAAAGCAGAATCATTAAAGATAAAAAACTTGGTAACCAGTGTTCTGTTAACAAAGTGAAATACAGTATGTGCTTTCAGCCAGGAAGAACACTAGGACTCTGAACCACGTTGAAATGGAAGAAATTATGAGGAAAAAACTGCAAACTCTGCGGTTACCTGAAAATCAGAAGCAAGTCTGAAAATGCATATTTCATCTCCATAATCTAAAGTATGTGGATATTTTAAAACATACATGTTTTTTCAGCTTTTATTCTGATTTGGCAATATAAAGACAGCACTTAAAAACAAGGTGATTTATACAGGCAGGGAACAAATGACCCCTTCAGCCCTAAGATCCTAATGAGAAGAATGTCTTGGATTAGACACCTTTTAAATAAGAGGTTCACAGGAATGCAACAACCCTCTCAATTTCCCTTTTTAACATCAAATTAATGAAAACAACTACACCAGAATTTCACCATAATTAACTTCAAGGTTATGCCATAAAAATCACAAAATATTACATTTTTCTGCTTCCTCTGGCTCTAATAATAAAATGCTTTTGATAAAATTCAAAGCAAAATGGTCTAACATCAAATTTTGTATTAAACTGGTAGTAATTTCTCCAAGCTCCATAGATTTCAATAGGATAATAATGCCTACCATTTACTGAGTGCTAGGGACCATACCCTGGGTTCTATTTACATTATCCACTGTTTCCCTAGTGATTCTGTGAGTGTCAATCAGCAATCTAGTTTTAAAAGGAAACCTCTCAGGTTAGGTAAAATCTCCTTCTTCATACTCGTTCTCCATGGAAGCCAACTTAAAACAAATCTCAGCATCACTGGACCATTCATTCCCACCCCCTCCATCTGGTAAGTCTCTTCTCTAGTCAGTGACACCATCCTCTCTCCAAATTTTTCAACTAACCCTCTAACCATTCCTTCTCAGATTATCTACATGCTGCTCATCTTCATATATTAAACACTCATGCTTCTCAGGGCTCCATCAGTAACTCTCTTTGTCTCTTTTCACTCTGATTAGACAATTCTGCCTATTTCCACAGTTTTATTTATTACTTAACACCCAATGACCAACAGGTTCATAAGTCCAGCTCTGACATTTTTCTTGACCCAACTATTCAATTGTCTATATGTCCTAGAGATAGATGTCCTAGAGATACTTAGAATTAGCATGCCTAAAGCTGAACACATTATATCACTATGTTACATGCATATCCTGTTAGTTGGTGTGATAGATTCTGAAGTTCTCTACTTATAATATTATTAAGTGATCCTTTGCCAAGTGACCTCTCATTGAAATGGAGGAATATACCTCCCCATATATGCAAATTTTCCTCTTCCCTTTCTTTTTCTTTCTTTCTTTCTCTTTCTTTCTTTCTTTCTTTCTCTCTCTCTCTCTCTCTTTCTTTCTCTCTCTCTCTCTCTCTCTATCTCTCTCTCTCTCTCTCTTTCTTTCTCTCTCTCTCTCTCTCTCTCTCTCTCTCTCTCTCTCTCTCTCTTTCTTTCTTTCTTTCTCTCCTTACTTCCTAGGAAATCCTTCTTTAGGATTCCTTTTAATCCTAATCAGAGCCTTCAAGAGGTATAGCATGTTCCTGCCTGATCCTCTAGTCAGCAGAAGAATAGCAGACACCAGATAAAACCTGTATCCTTCAGCATGGGTCCTGAAATGAAAAAACACATGAAGCAAACCAGAACCTGACCTGTGATCTGGATCACAGCCACCATAGCTGACTTGTAGCCCTGCAGATCCAAAAGTAAGAAATAAATATTTGTTGTTTAATCATCAATATTTGGGGATTATTTGTTTTACAGCATTATCATGGTCAAAGCTGATTAATTGGTGACACCACTACTTCACTGAAAACCTAAGAATTAGATGTCTTTATGCCATCTTTTTGTTTCCTACACATCAAAAATAAAATATCAGCACCTCTCAGTTTTTTTACCTGATTATCTCTCATATCTCTCCTCGCTTCTCTATTTCTGCTCCTGCTACCAACTCAGGTTCATATCATCAGTCATCTGGTCTATGACAATGGCCTTCTAACTGGTCTCAGCCTTTTTAGTTTCTACCTCCATACAGATGCCCTCTTCCGTGCCACCATAAAGCTACAACAAAAATGTGTTCACATCACACACTTGTTTAAATCTTTTCACAACTTCCCACTGCTTATAGAATCAAGTCAAACTCCTTAGCTCAGCACAGAAGACTGCTTTTGAGCAGGCCTCTGTCCACTCATCCATCTTCATATCCTGCCCCCTGGCCCCTGCTTGACTGCATACTTCACATTCACCAGTTACAGGATCCTTAGAACTTCTATATACACAACTGTATGTCTCAACCTGGGGCCTCCACATCTTCTTTCCTTTGCTTTGAATTCTCTCAATTCAACCTCTATATCAACTCTTAATCTTCCTATGTACCTCTGTTCAGAGATCACCCTTCATCCTCTCCACTTTTTTCAGAGATCTGTGCACCAAAACATATTATTAATCATTTACACCATGCTGTTTAAATCTTCTCTAGTGGACTGTGTCATTCACTTTTGCACCCCTTGCCTACCTTGAACTGGATTGAGCTGAACTTTCAGCCACACTTGGAAAGCACAGTGTCTAGAAAACAGCCTAGTGTACCTCTTGCAAGACAGCACATCAGAAGTTCTGGAATAGCAAGTCTTCATCTATGAAGTGTTCAATGCATAAGTGGAAAAAGTTTCAGGCAAATCTCAGCCTGGTGAAATGAGCGAAAGGAATAGGACCAGAGTGGGAGGCTTAGGACCGAAGACAGAAGCTCCCTCACCCTAAACACCCTCTAACATTCTTCTCAGAATCAGGGGCTAATGAGAAATTTAGTCTGAATGGATTACTCTATGACTGACTCATTAACCCTTCCCATTTCCAGGGCCAAGCATGACATGGTACCCCCAAATCCCCAGATGTCCCTAAATTCTGGTTTCATTCTGCATTAATATACCGCAAATCCTCTATCACATTTCAGTACTATCAGACCCTGCCTTAACCCCTCCACCTTCAGCACCAGACAAAAGAGAGAAGGGGAGTTAGAGAGAGGAGAGTTCAAGAAAGGAAAATGAACACCTTATCATAACTACCACCAGCTTTGGATCTGGTAAATGGGCTTAACTAGACCCATAGGAAAATAGGACTCTAGGCTTTATGGCTCTGAGCTTCTCAATGAATCTGGCAGAAAGGAGAACTGTGAAGCCCATGGTCAAGAAAATACACTAGCACTTTTTCCCATCACAGTTAAATTCCTGACATCATAGTCACCTGTGGCTCCTGCTTCATGATCTCTGAGGTCTCACTAAGCACACCTGAATCATATTTCCATCCCTGCATTGATAGGGATCTAAAGTAACCTGTAGCCTACATTTAACTGAATTCAATAGCCTTTCTCAATTTTTACATCATCAATTCTCCACAAAACCATCCTTATCAGGTTTCTTTTCAGCCTCTCTGAGTGTTCCTTTTTGTCTCTTATGCTGGTCCGTCTGAGTAACTCTCCCCAAACTGTCAGTTTTCTAGTTTCAAGCCTCCCCTTTGAACATAAACTACAGCCTAACATCTTCAGCAACCAGAGGGTACGATCATTCAAATGTCCTACAGTTGTCTGACACTAAACATACAAGAGTAAAATAATACTCCCAACACGCCCCCAGCACACACACAAAGTCCTATTCACAGTTATCCTTATTTCATTAGTGACACCCAAATTTTCTTTGCACACAGCCTTTAAACCTCAGAATTAGCTCTCACTGTTTTCGTGTATGTCTCACAGATCAGTCATGTACATTATCTCATCACATCTTCCTTCAGAATATCCCTTTCACCCACCTCCTTATGACCACTCTAGATGAAGTCTTCATCATCTCATATCTGGACAGCCGCCTTCTAAAATGTTTTCCCTAGCTATAGTCTTTCCCAAGTCCCATTAATCTCACTACTGTGAGCACCATAATAGTAGGGACTATGTCTTATTCACCTTTGTACTCCCAGCACCTAATATGGTGCCAAACACATAATAGATGCTTAATAAATATTTGCCTGATGCATGGATTAAATTCCTTATACCACCTCCAGATTATTTCTTGTTTTTTTTTTCTTAAAGCTTTCCTTTTTTTAGTTAAATGTATTTATTTATTTATTTTCAAATTTGTTTTTGGCTGCGTTGGGTCTGCATTGCTGTGGGGGCTTCTCATTGCAGTGGCTTCTCTTCTTGCAGAGCACGGGTTCTAGGCCTGCAGGCTTTAGTAGTTGTGGCACACCAGCCTAGTTGCTCCGTGGCATGTGGGATCTTCCCGGGCCAGGGCTCAAACCTGTGACTCCTGCAGTGGCAGGCGGATTCTTAACCACTGTGCCACCAGGGAAGTCCCTGGATTATTTCTTAAATAACACATTTGCCCTTTTATTCCATTGCACACCAAAAATAAATAAATAAAACTTCTTTTATTTTCCCATATATAGAAAGGGCTATTTCATGTGTTCACTTATTTTTTCCAATAAACCATTTCTTCAAGAGAATCCTCACTCAGATACATGGTAAGTAAAACAGAAACTCAAAGCTACTCTGGTTGAGTCTGGGAGAGAACGCTTAGATCTGCATCTATAACCTCTCCACTCCACCTCCTCTCCTTTGTTCCATCTGCAAGCAATCCTAGATAACTGTCCAGGATACTCTAAGACAGTAGTTTCCAAACCTTAGTTTGCTTAATTTTCACCTGGAGGAGGTTATTAAAATGTGCATTACCGGCTCCACTTTCAATTACAATTTATTGGTCTGGGATTTGACCCTGAAAAGGATGCATTTTAACAGCATCCAGGTGATCCTGATGAACACTGTCAGAAGAATACACTTTGAGAAACCTTACTCTAGAAGTAGATGGATTGGAATTTTAAAACTCTATCTCACAGGATGACATCTGAACCTCTTGTGGTAGTAATTAAGGACTGCCAAAGCCTCATGAAAAGATGACAATTGAGTAAAGAATGAAGGAGGTGAAGGAGTAAGCCATGAAAATATTTGGAGTAAGAGCTTTCCGGGCATAAGGAACAGCAAGTGAAAAAAGCTGAGAAAGAAGTATAACCTCATATATTAGAGGAATAGCAAGAATACCAATGTGTCTGGGGAAGAGTGAGCCAGGAGGAGATGGCAAAGAGATGAGGTCAGAGGTGACAAATTTGAGTAGCATCTGAAAGGCATTGGAAGGATTTGGCTTCATAAGTCTTTACAGAATGCTCCTACATTGAGCAAGCAAGTGACACATCTGACTGACATTTTAATGAGATTATTCTAGATACCATGTCAAAAACACCTTTAAGGGGGGAAAGAGGGGAGTCAGGAAGAACAGTTAGGGACCGTTGCAATAATCCAAGCAAGAGGCAATGATGACTTGGTGACATGGGTGGTGGTAGAAGTGGTGAGAAAAGAACCAATTCTGAATATATTTTGAAGGGAAAGATGACATAATTTGCTGATAGATTGAGTGTGGAATATGAGACACACTGTTGTCTCCAGGTTTTTGCCCTGAGTACCCTGATTATTATGAAGAAGACTGTGAGAGAAAAAGTAAGGCAGAGGGAGAAGAAAAATTGACAGCTGAGTTTCAGACATGTTCACATGTTAGGTTTGAGATGTATAATTAGACATCCATGTGGATGTATTGAGTATTATGAGTCAAGAATTCAGGGGAGGGACTTCCCTGGTGGTCCAATGGTAAAGAATCCGCCTTCCAGTGCAGGGCATGCATGTTCAATCCTTGGTCTGGAAGCTAAGATCCCACACACCGCAGGGCAACTAAGCCCACGCACCACAACTACTGGGCTCGCACGCCTCAACGAAAGAGTCCACATGCCGCAAACTACAGAGCCCATGCGCCCTGGAGTCCGCACGCCACAGCTAGAAAGAGAAAAACCCGCCTGCCACAACTAGAGAGAAAGCCAAGTGCCACAATGAAGAGCCCACGCTGCAACAAAAGATCCCGCATGCCTCAACGAAGACCCCGTGTGCCACAACTAAGACCTGACGCAGCCAAAAAAAATAAAGAAAATTTAAAAAAAAAAGAATTTAGGGGAAATTTTGGGGCTGAAAATATAAATTTAGATATTATTTATATAGAAGGTATTTACAGACATGAGATCATCAAGGGAATCAGTGCAGATGAAGACGAAAAGAGTCCTTGAGCACTTCATTGTTAAGAGGTCAGGTGTGGGGTAGGTGCAGGGAAGCAAACTGAGACGGAGTACTCAGTGATGTAGGAGGAAGCCAAGAAAGAGAAGCAGGCAACTCAATCAAATGCTTTGATAAGTCAAGTAAGACTGGAAATGACCACCAAATTTAGAAATAATGGAAATCTTTGGTGACCATGGCAAGAGCAGTTTCAGTGGGTGGATGAGGGGGAAGCTCAGTGGAGTAGATTCAACAAAGAAGTGTAAAGACAGAGAGTGTACACAGAGAGTATAGACCACTCTTGCAAGATGTTCTTCACCTCTCTTAATTTCCTTCTCCCTGAGTCTCTGTACCATCTAGTACCACTCTGCTCATTTTCGCATTTTATCATATCTCACCCTCAGTGATACTTAACTCCTCATTATGTTTGTACCTTCTTTCTAACTAATTTGGAAGCTCTTAGTGGAGAGGATCAATAGCTCCTTCTACATCTGCAACAACCCCCCTCAGAGCTTTGCACAATTCTGTGCCTATAGTGAGTATTCGAAAATATATGATGAACTACATAAATATTTCTCTAATGGCATTCTCTACCCCCTTTTCTAACTCTTCTGCCTGATTATAATTTTAAGCAGAGTGTAGGTCAAATTTCTGATCCTCATTTTAACCTTTAGGGACCTTCATGAAATGGTTCTACCCAAAATGTATCTTTTAGCATTTTCTTATATAGCCCTCTGTTTCAGTCAGGATAATTTATAGACCATATCTTGAAAAGAGGAATTATTTTTACATGCCATTTTAACTATAATATTACCCTTGTCTGGAAATTCCTGCTCCATCCCAGGGGCTTTTCTCCTCTCTGAAACTAACCAAGAAAGAACCCTAACTAATCTTGTCTTTTGGTGTTCTTTGCTTTAACATATAGTTACTCCAGATTTTAGGCTTATCATCTGTACCTCAACATCGTGATGTATCTTGCACTATCTACTGGATTCAAAAATTCTATTTTTATATACCTTCCACTTAAAAAAACATCTTAGACCAAGCTTAGCATTGTTTATTCTACCGATCGAATGGCACTTTCAGGATCAATGAAAAATCAAGTGAGAAAATAGAGCCAGACATGAAGACACTTAATGAAGGACTAATATACGTTAGAATGAGTAAATAAACAATGGATGGATGGATGGATGAAAAGGGCTTTACACTGAACAATTATTTCATACATCATACATTATCTTCTTTAATCCTCTCAAGAGCCATAGGATGTTGGCTTATAAGACTATGATGCAATAGTCTTAAAGAGGTTGACCTGCCCAAGGTTATTCCAAGACATGGAACCTAAATCTCCAACTTTAGAATCCAGTCCTTTCCTCTTTCCACCATAGTTGCTTCCTGAATAAAAATATAAAACTACCTGATACCTAATTCAAATTTGTTTTCCAAGCCTTTTCACTTAGGATTGAAGATGTTTTGCTAAATGTTTGTCAATGAAATTATAATTCTTTAATTCTATTTTTTCCTCTTTAATAACATATGAACCAGTAGTCTTACAATTGGTTTGATAATTTAACTTAACAAAATATCCACAAAACAGTTCTTTAACAACTTCCTGCTTTTGATCCTTTCCATCTTGAAAGCTTATCAAACTACTACTGGCTCAAACAGTAATGATTTACAAGTATGAGTTTCTGAAAATCAGGATTAAAATGTTCTCTGGGAATACATTTCCTCTTTGGAGTGGACTTCTTTTTGCCACAAGAACTTCCTCTCAGATTTCTGATCTTAAGAGAAAAATCAAAGAATAGTTTAGGGACTTCTCTGGTGGCGCAGTGGTTAAGAATCCGCCTGTCAATGCAAGGGACACCGGTTCAAGCCCTGGTCCAGGAAAATCCCACATGCTGCGGAGCAACTAAACCCATGCACCACTACTACTGAGCTGCACTCTAGAGCCCGAGAGCCACAACTACTGAAACTCGAGCGCCTACAGCCCATGCTCTGCAACAAGAGAAGCCACTGTGATGAGAAGCCGCGCACCGCAACGAAGAGTAGTCCCCGCTTGCCACAACTAGAGAAAGCCTGCGCGCAGCAATGAAGACCCAATGGAACCAAAAATAAAATACACTTAGTAAAAAAAAAAAAAAAAAAGTCTATTAAGCAAGTGATTTCTGAGCCTAACATGAATTGCACACCTGCAATATAGCTCTTAAGTGTTCCTTTTAGTTCCCCAGTATGGGAACTCTTGAGAATTTTGAAAGCTTTCTTAACCCTCTTAGGTCATTGGGGCTCCATTAGAGATCTGAATGAATAATTACTAACAACTATCCCAACATTATTGAATCCTTTAAGGTTAGCAACAAAAGTCTGGCAATCTTATTTGCCTTACTTTTGGTCATGGGCTCTAAGGAAGAAAAAAAAACTAAGAAGGAAAATTTATACGGCCACATATGATGCTATGAAGGAAATGCATTCTCTGATGAGATGGACCAACTCCTTATGGCAGTCAAGGAGTTCTCTCAGCAACCCAAGTGCCTGCCCAAGAGACCCTCAATCTGTAGCTTATATCCTAAAATCATCATCTGTCCCAAAACTTAAAGTTACATTGAGATCCTCTAAGGAGTTGTATATAAAACCAAAGTGCTAATTATTAAAATTATCTTTGATGAAGAAATATAAAATTGGAATAATTTAACTTAAACTTAATTGTATACTAGTAATTATTTTTCTCATTTTATATCATGGTAAATTGTGAATCTGCAATGTAGAAATATTGGATTTTAGCTTTTACAATTCAAAGTAAGATGAAGGATATTAGATATTGTTAATTTTGTGAAACTGATATTCTATTTGACTATACTAAGATATTATTTTATCTTTAGACTACATATCTTTATATTTTAAATCTCAAGTTTACTATTTCTACCTTGTATCTTAGGCTTCAGAATTAATTAATGAGAGAACCTTTCCAAATATTGCAGAAGAATTCGACAAATAAGCTGATTGAAAAACTAGGTATATGCTTTCTTTTATCATTTTCAAAAAGAGAATAGAAATGTAATAATGATTAACCCTGTGTACCATTTTCTCTTTTGCCAAATCTTAATTGACTTCCAGAAAGTGGTATCTTCCAATGAAAATGGACAAAAACAACCCTCAGTTAAATGATTATGAAATGGATTTTCCTGTTGAAGAGTCAAGATGAAACACGAAGATCAGCTTATGCAGCAGACATTTTTCATTGTTTTTTACAACATGAGCAAGTGGAGGATGAAGGAACAGCCTTCACCTTTCATCATATGCTCTGCTATGCTCCAAGATTTACCATGACCCTTTAAATTTTTTTATTTTTTATTTATTTTTTTTGTGGTACGCAGGCCTCTCACTGTTGTGATCTCTCCCGTTGCTGAGCACAGGCTCCGGACGCACAGGCTCAGCCGCCATGGCTCATGGGCCCAGCCGCTCCGCGGCATGTGGGATCTTCCGGGACCGGGGCACGAACCCGTGTCTCCTGCATCGGCAGGCGGATTCTCAACCACTGCGCCACCAGGGAAGCCCGTGACTCTTTAAATAAAAAAAAAATAAAAAATAAAAAAAAAGCTGCACAAAATAAGGAAACTGTCAGTCATTGGAGAGATGACTATCAAGTAGTATTTTCATGTGGATGGTTTACAGTGAGTTGATGACTGTTAAGCAAACTAAGACCATGACTTTAAGGATCAACAAAATTTGAAAATGGGAGCATCCAAACAAAGGAATGTTGTTTCTATAGTGTAGTTTGTTTTGAAAAGTTAATGCCCAGTGAGCACTGCATAAACTCTATTTCACTCATGACAAAACTGAACTTGGATTTTTAGTGAGCTAAGCCATAGTCAGAGCAGAAAGAAAGCTGATCATTTGCATCAACCTTTAATGTAAAATTTCACACTCCTCTTAGTTCTGACAATGGTGTGATTTGCAAAGGGCTCTAATTGTGGTCAATTATTACAGTCCTCTAGCGCCACCTAGTGTTTTCCACATATTGCTGTAGCGCGGCTCACCTATTAAACCAAACTAAAATTTCTTACAAAGGGATCCTCACACCCCAAATAAAAGGAAACAGGAAGACTTCACAGCTTGATTTTGAAATCTTATAGTCAAGGTATTTTCATTCTTTTATTTTAGTACTTTAAAATTGCTGAAGGGCTCTTGTCATTTTTGTTGAATTCAAAGTCTTTTACACCTTTGGGGTTCATTCCCATTGATAAACGCCTAGCCTAATCACCATTGCTTCCTAGCAAACCAATGCAGTTATAAGATTGACCTTGTTTATGATAAAGGTAAGCCACTTAATAATTGATTCATTTTAGCGTTTCAGAGCGGAAGATCTATACATATAAGTGCTGCGTTTACAGAAAGAGCCAATGAAACATGAAGAAAAGGGTGACCATTGAATATCCAATTTTCATGGAATGAATTTTTAAAAATTGGTTGAGAACACTCTCAGGTTCTTGTTATTATAAAGAGTGGTCACAAAAGAAGGTTAAGGTGGGTGACAACTACTCTCCCACAACCTCATTACCAAATTATAATGAAACCATGTCTCAGATCAAATTATGCCACACATACAGACATTTGTTAAATAGTCATTAGCAAGCAAATCCAAAACTATTCATATAGTCTATTCTGTAAGTTTAACAAAGTCCCAGATCTCTTCTTTTTAGTGCTCAAAAAACTGCCTTGTGTGAAAGATTCACTAGAAGCTGGTGTGGCAACATCCTTGAGGCAGAATTTTGTTGCATTATGATCAGCATCAGGCAACCAGAAATCATCCTAAACCAACAGCTGGACAGAAGACCACTTAGAGGTAAAGTTTTAAGCACTATTCTTATGGATTAAAGCTACAGATCTCTAATTTTATGTCACGATAATTACTGAAAATAATTTTGTCATATAGAGGAAAGGTGACGTTTAAAAACTGATCCACTCCAAGTGTCAATTATGTTAAGTATATCGCAGAATAACTCCAACTAAGGAAAAAAAAACTTGTTCTAGTTGAACATACATGGGAATGAGATGGTGTCTACATGTGCCTTGAGAAAATATCCTATTATTCTTGTTCTGGTTTTCTCTTTCTCAAATCTCTTTATCAAAGTAATCCAACAACCAGAAAAACGTCCTTGCTTCTAGATAAGAAATGCTAGGATTGAGTCAGATAAAAAGTATTGTCTAAGGAAATAGAATTGCAGTCTGGATCTTTCAAATCCAGATGCACACCAGGCTAATAAACTAGCTTAGTCAGCATATGGAAAAGCCAACATTTCTGTGCAACTCTGGTCAGGTAACAAAGGAGGAAGGAGAAAGCTCATCATTTCGGCCTGAATGGCCTTTTTTTTACCATTTTCAGTCAAATCCATGAATGGAGAAGAATCTAAGTTCCCTATAAAGACTGCTTTAATTTCTTCATTTACAAAATATAAATGGGAGCAGAAATATGACAAAGGCATTTGATGCTCAAGGAGAGATGGGATATCACCTTGTACTCAGCTTTTAAATAAGTATTTCAAAAGGGACATTTATTTTGTACCAAAGAAAATTTATAATATTTTATAAAATTGATACCTTTATGTTTTGAAAAATGATGAATAAATATATCATTTTGTGTCAGTACAATAGGAGATACATCAGGCTAACTTAAAAGATGCCATAAGGTTCACATGTGCCCACATATCTCCCCACTCACGCAGTGAAGTGCCATCTTCCCTTCTTGCTGAACCTCGAATTCTCACTTTATAGCCAGTGCTCTGATTTAGATAACCCCAAAGCAATCAGTCCTCAATATTAAATCCTAGAGGCAGAGGTAGTAAACACCCTAAAAATGTATGCAAAATATTGTGTGTATATATGTCCCTTTTTTTTTAGAAACTGTGCTTCAGAGCTTTAATTATGTCATGAGTGTCCCTACTCTGACTCAGAAGAGCTAATGAGCACTGCCCACAGTTTTTATCTAGCCCCTCAATTATCTTATTATTATGGATTCATCTATTAGAGTCACACAATTCTCCCGACAGGACACAGAGAATCCACGAGGAAGTTAGATTTTTTTGCAGGTAAATGTTGCCTTACATGACCCAGGACTAAAGTATCAGGTTCTGTGATTAGAATCTATGCTTGACGGAGCCTGGGCTCTGGGGCGAAGTAGATCTGGGGCCACAGTCCTGCTTTGTCCCTCACTCTGTGTGGCTGTGGTCTGAGCCACCATAATCTGCTGACTGCATCCATGTAGTCGCCTACTGACTGCTTCTGCTCTTGCCTTTCCTCAGTCTGTCCTCAGCGCAGCAGCCAGACCAATAGTTTACATTATGGTCCCATCATCTAAGCTCCTCGGCCCCAATCTTCTCTTGACTACCACACCGGCCAGCAGGGGAGCCGGAGAAGTGATATGGCCCCACTGCATGCAGGCCCTGTACCACCTCCACTTCCATTCTCATCTCCTACCACTCTCCTCCTCCCTTGGGTTCTCTCCTCCAGATGCTGTTCCTCAAGCCTAGGAACACTCTCTCCCACGTCAAGGTCTCTGCAGTTCCCTCTGGCCGAACGTCCCTCTCCTACATACCCTCTCTGTCTACTCCCTCAGTGCCCCTGGGTCTTTACTCCCATGTCACCATTTCCAAGAGTTCCTCTCTCATCCTAAATTCCATCTCAGACACACACACACACACACACACACACACACACACCGCTGTTGCACTTGCTGTCTCCCTTTCCTTACTTTATTGTTCTCCACTGCATCCATCACATCTGACATATAATTCCTTAGTTCATTTTTTTCTCTCTCCTTTGATGCCTAAGCACCATCCCCCATACTCTCAATCTCCTTAGAATATAGGTGAGCAAACTTTTTCTATAAAAGCCCAGATAGTAAATATTACTGGCTTTGTGGGTCATGTGGGTCTCTGTCACAACTTCTCAACTCTGCTATTATACGGGAAAGGAGCCATTGGCAATATGTTAACAAAGAG
Organism: Kogia breviceps; assembly: GCF_026419965.1. Lineage (NCBI taxonomy): Eukaryota > Metazoa > Chordata > Mammalia > Artiodactyla > Physeteridae > Kogia > Kogia breviceps. Next base: position 62,421,390 of record NC_081318.1, on the reverse strand, counting down.
TGGGACTGTGTTCCAATAAAACTTTATTCACAAAAACAGGTGGCAGGTGCTGGATTTGGCCCGTGGCTGCTCTAGAATAATAAACTCCATTAGGCAGAGACTTAATCTGCTTTATTCACTGTTTTATAGCCATCACTTTGAAGAGGGTCTGGTACAAAGTAGTTCCTCAATAAATTCATTTGTAAATGAATTAATGTCCTTAACCAAGGTACCAGTTTCTCATCAGTAACATGAGGTAACAATATCAGCTTTGGGGGTTATCAAAAATAAACAGTTTGTGAAAGTATGTCACACAACTAGCAGACTAGTTACATAGTAGTGGTTAAAATTATTCTGAACTCCATACCCCAAGAAGAATATGAAAAAACTTGAAGACAAACAGGATTTAGAGGAAAACCAAAACAGTATATTTGAGAAAATATTGAAGGGAGAGAGGGCATTTTGTCTGGAGCAAATTCAGAGGACGCATGGCCATTGCCTTCCTAAATTTGAAGATTATTTTGAGCAAGAGAGGTTCTCTATATACTTTGTGGCACCAAAACAGGCAGAACTAGGATCACTGGGTAAATACTGCGTGGAAATGGATGTCTGCTTATTGAAGGCATGCACTTTCTTATCACCCCTGGAGGGCAGAAGCCACATTCATTTTCTTTACTGATGTACCTTAATGCTCTAGCAGGAGGTCTTAAGGTGCACAACCAGTCCTAATTGAATGGATGATTGGGAATGAAGAGTGAATAATCTAATCTTCAGAGCTGACCAAAGCTGGAACAGGCTCCCTTAATTTGTGGCTTGGAAGGTTCAAGAAGGAACTTTTCAATCACTTGCTAGGGTACAGCAAAGGTGACATTTTTACATATAACTATGGTACCTTTGTCACAACTAAAGAACTAAGGTCAGTGCATTACTATGAACTACACACACTTTGTTCAAATTTCACTGGCTTTTCCACTAGTGTCCTTTTTCTGTTCCACGATCCCATAAAATATACTAGATAACATTTAGTTGTCGTGTCTCCATAGGTGCCTCTTGACTGTAACAGTTTCTCAGACTTCCCTTGTATTTAATGACCTTGACGATTTTGAGGTATATTGAAAATTGTCCTTCTATTTGAATTTGTTTATTTTCTTCATGATTAGACTGGGGTTATAGGTTTGGGAGATAAAGAACACAAAAGTAGTGTCATTTTGAATCACGTTATACTAAGGGTACATTTATTAACATGACTTATGACTGTTGATGTGAACATTGATCACTTGCCGGAGGCAGTGTTGGTCAGATTTCTCCACTGTAAAGTTACTCTTTTTCCCCCTTTCCATAATCTACTTTTTGAAAGCAAGTTACTATAGAGCTCACGCTGGGTGGGTGGAAGGAACTGAGCTCCACCTCCTGGAGGAAGTCTTTTTTTTGTTTGTTTGTTTTAACATCTTTATTGGAGTATAATTGCTTTACAATGGTGTGTCAGTTTCTACTTATCTACATAAATTACCTGGAGCTCTGGAAGGAAGATTTGTCTTTTCTCCCAATTCCTTTACTCGTTTATCAATCATTTACATCAGTATGGACTCAAAAATATTCATTTTATTGCTCACATCCTTCCAGCTTTGGCCACTGGCAACTCTTTTAGGTTGCCTCCAGTGTCTCTTAGACATGTTCCTATCTTTTTGGTTTTTGAGCATTTCTTAACTTCTGGCACTACAAGACACCCCAGGCTCATCTTGTGTTTTCCCTGCCCCAACCCTAGAATCAGCCATTTTTCCAGGGAGCCTTAGTTCCTTTTATTAGAAAATAGTATTCGAAACCAAGATCTATGCTCTGAGTACACTTGTTGCTACTGGGGTGTCACTGCTTCTAGGCCCTCTCAGCAGACAGATCTAGAAAAATACATGTACGTATACTCACCTATGTAATATGGGTTATAAAAATCTATAATTATTTCTGTATCTATCCATCTTTATCTATTTTAAGTTAAACACAGTTTCATAATTATGATTCTGTTTTTAATCCAGTATCTCGTGGTACATCTACCCCCTCTTGGCCCCTCCTTGCTTATCTGTAACCTCTCTCTCCAACTTGGAGAAATCTGGCCCCCATCACCCACCATCCATTTATTCATTTGTTCAAAACTCTAGTATACATGCATAGCAGTTTCTGAACTGTTAGCCCAGCCATGCTTTTTTATATTAGGCACTTTAACATATATATAACTAATATATAACTAATAACATATATGTTATTTCATCTTGTCTTCATGACAACCCATTATATAAATAAGGAGCCTGAAATTAGAGCTTTTAAATTACTTGCCCAAGGTCACACATCTACCAAGTCTGGAGCTGGAATCTGAACCCAAGTCTGCTTGTTTAGAAAGCCAATGATCTTGCTGTTTTACATATTGCTTTCCAATATTATTTTTAAAAAGAGGAAACTAATTTGTAATACACAGTTTGAAAATAAACAAATATATTGAGCTTTTGTTATAAAAGATATTCAGGTTTATTATAAAAATCTGAAAAAAGTTATTTATACAGTTATACTATATGTACAATTTGGTACACTGCTTTTTCTTAAATAACATGTGCATTTCTACACCTAATGAATACTTTGTAAAGATAATTTTTTTTCATTGTGCAATTACACTATTTTATTTAGTATTTTTAAATTAGGTGTTATTTGCTTCATTGTTAAAGGTACATGCTTGGAGAAGACAAAAAAGATAATAATGAGTATTTTGGCCAATTTTCCCACAGTAGCCTGAGTCAATCAACCAGTCAGTTGAATGTGTAAAGATAATTTTTAATGACTACTTAATGTTCTGTCTAATCAGTAGACCATAATGAGCTCAACCATGTCTCTGTTGTTGGAATGTAGATAGTTCCACATTCTTTACCAACATAAAAAGTACTGAAACTCATTTTATGTCTCCAAGAGATAGCATTACTGGACCAAGGTGTTTGAGTTTTTCAACAAACTTTGCCAAATTGCTATCACAGGAAATTGTACTAATTTAATTCTCCCCAAATTATCAGAGTGGTTGTTTCACTGACACATTTTAATATGATTTTTAAGATCAATCTCTATGCTACTAATGGCCATTAGAATAGAGTCTTGTTTCTCTCATGATCAACTACAATCTAATTTACTCAACCTCCTACCTCCAGGTATTAAGTGATTCTAACAAGAGTTAAACTCTCTGTATAGGATTCTGATTAAACAGTGAAAAAGTGCATGTGTCACTTGAAATGTAAAATACTGTTCTTATTACTAAATCTTCTGATATTTATTAATATCTCTGCCCCTAAGGCTTAATCTTGATTTGCTTCTGACCCAAAGGCTTAATCTTGATTTCTTACCACCCCTTAATTAAGAACTCTTGGTAACATCAGTTAACTAAATCAGCTACTGTTTATATCTATAGCTGCTGGGCTATCATGCACTGACCATGGCCCTAAGCTTATTATGAGGAGATTCAGAACCTATGCTCAAACCAAGAGTTATTTATAGATTGAATAAATAGTATGTATCCTTTGAAGACAGAACACTATTTTTCCAATGTATGTATATATTGTTGTGCAAAACAAATTTATTTCAAAGCATTGTTGAATTCATAACAGCTTTTGTCATCAAATGTTTTCTCAGCAGATCCTAAAAACACAACTGTTCTTATGGGGATTTTAGAGATTGGAAGACATTAAAAATGTTTCTTCATATTCAAAAATGTTGGAAACCACTTAAGTGGGTGTCAGAGCACATGTGTACATTTGGTGGAGATAGGAAAGGCAGGTACTTACTGAATGTCATTCAAATGGTCCTTCTTTAGCTTATGTTCTAAGTTGGGTACAAATTTAAGTATTCCTTTCTGAGAAGCTCAAGTACTGTCTTCTTTCAATGAGGAATGTTGCAATAGTCTAAAAAAAGAATGACAAAAGCACCACATTCAGAGCCAAAATTTTCCTTAAGCCCAAAGTATCTGGTGTGAATGCAAGCACAGCCCAAATCTTCCCTCAGTCACTGCACATGTATACTCAGTCTTGGCCACTGATCTCAGACATTTTCCACAACTTAGATCAGGGGCTGTGTAGTTGGTGAAGTGTCAAGAAAAATTACAGGGAAACTGAGCTATCATCAGTTCATGGGGTGTTTTTCTGGGATTCCTTTGTTACTATTTATTTATTTTTATTATTATTATTTATCTTAACTGCGTTGGGTCTTCGTTGCTGCACGTGGGCTTTCTCTGCTTGAGGCGAGCAGGAGCTACTCTTCATTGAGGTGCACAGGCTTCTCATTGTGGTGGCTTCTCTTGTTGTGGAGCACAGGCTCTAGGTGTGCGGGCTTCAGTAGCTGTGGCACGTAGGCTCAGTCGTTGTGGCTTGTGGGCTCTAGAGCGCAGGCTCAGTAGTTGTGGCACACGGGCTTAGTTCCTCCACGGCATGTGGGATCTTCCCAGACCAGGGTTCAAACCCATGTCCCCTGCATTAGCAGGAGGATTCTTAACCACTGTGCCACTGGAGAAACCTGTTACCATTTAAATATCCTAAAAGCCTCAGTGACCATACTAAGGCAGGCACCAGGCAAGAAAAAGAAGGCTGATTTTTATAAGGAGAGATGGAAGTGCTGTTACTCAACTCTGCCTGTAAGACTACAAAACCTTACAGCTTGTTTTATAGGGAGGAGCAGTGAAAAAGGAAATTGCTAATGCAACAAATCTGAAGAAGCCAGAAAATGTGAGGACACCAAGCAAGAATGCTGAGATTTTAATACCTACCGAAGGCCCCTGCAACAGAGACTAAAGGGTTCAGAAGTAAACATTCAAGAAGTGAAATACCACTTAGCTGATTATAGATTTGAGCTTGATTAGCTCTAAAGAATCTTAAGAACAAAATAATGGGGTTAATCTATATATTTAGTTAACAGACATCAATTTTCCTCACCAGCTTCAATTTGCCATTACTCTTTTTTCTAATAAAGCATGTTAACTATCACATATAACATAGGTTGTAAGCATAAAATCACAGCTTTAGCATTTTGTAGAACATATTTCTCAGGTATTTAGGCTGTACAACACACAGTATATCTTTAAGCTTTATAAAAACCTCATGTTCAACACACAAGAATTTCCAGAGGATATGTGAATATAGATAGCATTAAGGGAATCCATTTCCAGATCCTCAACTTTCACATATACTCTTTCTTAAAATGTATTTGCTTAGCTATCATTCAGACCTTGGTTTCTAGATACCATTTACCAATAAAAGGAACCAGGGCTCCTTGGAGAAATGACTGATTCTAGGGACAGGGCATGGAAAATACAAGATAAGCCTGGAATACCTTGTAGTGCCAGAAAATAAGGAAGTGGAAAGAAAGAAGGAAAGAAAGAAAAAGAGAGAGGGAGGGGGGAAGGAAGGAAGGAAGGAAGGAAGGAAGGAAGGAAGGAAGGAAGGAAGGAAGGAAGGAAGGAAAGAAGGAAGGAAGGAAGGAAGGAAAGAAGGAAGGAAGGAAGGAAGGAAGGAAGGAAGGGAGGAAGGAAAAGATGGGAGAGTTGGAGGGAGGGAAGATAGAAGCATGTCAAATGTACACAATGCTAAAGAGTTCCCAATGTCCAAAGCTGGAAGAAATTGAGCAAGAAAATAAATAATATCGGTTTATAACCCAAAGAATAAAATAAGCATCAGTGAATCTGTAGTGATATAAACAAATGAATGAATAAATCAATAAATGGAGAGGAGACTATTTTCCTTATATATTTGCTTGGCCAACAGTGAAGCCAAGAATGAGTGAAACAGAAAATCACCATTAGAATGCCACCATAATAATTCCTGCAGATAAGATACACTGACAAATGCTAAAATTAGGAGGCAAAACTTTAATGTTAAACAGGATAGTTGAATAGCCTCTCCCAAAATATTTATTAATTACTGTGATGGTTTTAACATTTATCCATATTCTCTGCTACTCCTCCCTCCAGGAGGTGGAGTTTCATTCCTCTCCCCTTGAGGTGGGCTGGACTTTGTGACTCTCCTCTATCAAATAGAAGATGGAAAGGGAGAAACCATCACTTTATGGTGGAGAAATCCAGCATACACCACTTACCCAAGTGATCAACGTTAATAGCACCATGATAAGTCATGTTGATGTCACGTACCCCTGACCTGATACAATGAAAGCACTTCACCTCTGGGGTGTTCTTCTTAAAAATGCATAACCCCAGTCTACTCATGAGAAAACATCAGACAGACTCAAATGAATATACTCTATACAAAATACCTGAAAAGTACTCTTCAAAACTGTCAAGGTCATGAAAGACAAGGAAAGACCAAGATACAGTCACAGGTTGAAGAGTTTAAGAAGACACAAGCACTACAGTTGACCCTTGAACAATGCAGGTTTGAACTGCAAAGATCCATCAATACACAGGTATTTCTCAGTAGTAAGTACTACAGTACCACACAGTCCACAGTTGGTTAAATCCAAAGTTTTGGAGGAACCGGGGATATGGAGGGTAGACTAAATTATAGGCAGATTAACCCACACACACAAACACACGTGTTGTTCAAGGGTCAACTGTAAATGCAACATATTATCCTGAGACAGAAAAAAGGACATTAGTGGGAAAACTGGTGAAATATGTATGAATCTGTGAAGTCTGAACCAATGTTAATTTCTTAGTTTTGATAAATATACTATGGTAGTGTGAGATGTTAACATTATCAGAAGCTGGGTAAAGGGTATGTGGAACCTCTCTGGACTATTTTTGCTACTCTTTATAACCTAAAATTATTTTAAAATAAGAATTTTTGAAGATTGATCTGCTTGAGAATGCTTCTCCTTCTGATAGTTTTCATGTTCTTTCTTCGCCTTTCACAATGACCTGTCTCCTGCTTGACCAAAATAAATAAATACATAAATAAATCAAAAAACACTTCTTCCCCCTACTTAATTCTTGCTGTGGTAAACTGCCCCAGGGTGTAAAACCACCCACAAAGCAAACCAGGGGACAAATTTGAAATGCCTCTGAGGATAAGTCCACTGGGAGGGAAGCAAAGAGATCAAAAAGTAGCAAGAAGGACTAATAATGGGAGCTAAACCTCTCCTCTCTCCTTTTCTCTCTATTCTGTTTCTCTGTGTCTCTGTGTCTCTCTCTGTATCTGTCTCTCTCCCTCTCCCTCGTGCTTACCTCATTACTCCTATAAACTTACCAACCTAAAAATTTTAATTCAAAACTAAGAAAGTTATCACAGGGATAGGTTCACACGTTGATTTGAATTTTTTAAAAAAGAAAGTCTAATATTTTTCTGGCAGAATATAACTGATTTGACTGAAAGTTTCAACAGCAAGGACTGACTGTGTCTTTTGGAATTATGATTTTCTTGGGGTATATGCCCAATAGTGGGATTGCTGGTACCATATTAATCATTTTTAGGTATACACTTCAGTAGTCATATACATTCACATTGTTGGACAACCAATCTCCAGAACTGTTTACATCTTTCAAAACTGAAACTCTATACTCATTAAACAATTCTCCATTCTCCCCTCCCCTGGCAACTATCCTCCCACTTTCTATGTCTATGAGGTTGACTACTCTAGGTATTTCATATAAGTGTGATCATACAGTATTTGTCTTCTGACTGGCTTGTTTCACTTAGTTCATCCATGTTGAAGCATATATCAGCATTTCCTTTCTATTTTTAAAAAAAATTTTTGAATTTTATTTTATTTTTTTAAAGAGCAGGTCCTTAATAGTCATCAATTTTATACACATCAGTGTATACATACATGTTAATCTCAATCGCCCAATTCAGCACACCACCACCACCATCACCCCCCAGCCGCTCTCCCCCCTTGGTGTCCATACATTTGTTCTCTACATCTGTGTCTCAATTTCTGCCCTACAAACCGGTTCATGTGTACCATTTTTCTAGGTTCCACATATATGCATTAATATACAATATTTGTTTTTCTCCTTCTGACTTACTTCACTCTGTATGACAGTTTCTAGATCCATCCATGTCTCTACAAATGGCCC